>NW_022589733.1:314747-314995 GCF_004348235.1 Phoca vitulina | reverse complement strand
CCCTCCCCAATGTCTATCACCCAGCCACCCCATCCTTCCCACCCCCCACCACTCCAGCAACCCTCAGTTTGTTTCCTGAGATTAAAAATTCCTCATATCAGTGAGGTCATATGATACATGTCTTTCTCTGTTTGACTTATTTCGCTCAGCATAATACCCTCCAGTTCCATCCACATCGTTGCAAATGGCAAGATCTCATATATATATATATATATATATATACCACATCTTATTTATCCATTCATCTG
>NW_022589733.1:290797-314737 GCF_004348235.1 Phoca vitulina | reverse complement strand
GGAACCTCCATACTGTTTTCCAGAGTGGCTGCACCAGCTTGCATTCCCACCAACAGTGTAGGAGGGTTCCCCTTTCTCCACATCCCCACCAACATCTGTCCTTTCCTGACTTGTTAGCCATTCTGACTTTAACCAATTTATTTTGCTTCTGTTTTCCTATTTGTGTGTGTGAAAAATAATACAGAATGAAAAATGTCTATATCTAAATAAGTGTCTTTTCAATAATGAAAGAACTCTTTCCAATATGTGCAAAAGAACAATTCCAAGTGATAACACAGCATTATGTCACAGGTTAAATATATTCTTTCTTACACAAAGTAATGGTGTGTCCCACAATCTCAGGAATTCTCTGAAGACAGCTGTAGGTTCCCACACTTCGGAGCTGCTCTGAAGAGGACCCTACTGTAAAACTGTAATATGGATGGAGTTCACAAGCTAATTACAGAATTTGTTAAAATGCATATTAATTCATGGTGTGCTGGAGGTAGTGCAATGTGAGAATAGGACATATGCTCTCCTTCCCCACCAGAGTGTGCATGCCGCTCAGCTGGAGAGACATTCACCGTCTGCATGGGAAGCCCTTCAGGGACCCTCCTGGGGTTCGGAATGGGCCCTGCCGGTGCAGCCCCCCACCTCTCCGTACAGCCCCCCGGACTGAGGAAAGGGCCCCAAGCACAGCCAAGACAAAGCTGGGGTAGGAAGCACCGGGATGTGGCCTTGTGACTGTGGCAGCAGCAATGCTGAGAGAGAAGGAGCAGTGCCTGTCACAACATTCAGAAGCCTCCCGGGCTGTCGCTGAAAAGCTTCTCACCTCTTCCCGGCCCTCCCCACCCTGTGCCCCCTCCCTTAGAGGTTCAAAGCTTGGTTATTGGAATGAATGCATCAATGGAGCCCTTTCATCCAGAGGCCTGCAGACACTGGTGTGGCAACAAAAAGAACCGTAACAGCGTCATTTGGTTTTTCTTCTTTCTGTTCTGAAGGGAAAACATTTTTTTCTTGAGCAGTGATTATTACCAGCTTGGTGAAATATCTTCTTTAATCTTAAGATCTGACAGGCTCCTGCAGGTGGGTATTTCAATGTTCTCTGTCTTCCCAGAAGCAATTAGAGGTTTAAGTTAAGATAGTTAATTTCCTACTTATTCTTTTCACTCTAACACTCTTCATGGTTTCACACAGACCCAACATTGTCTAATTAAAGCATTTAAAATAGTACCAGAGGCTAATGAAACTAATATGTTGTAAAATGCAGGTGAAAAATCAGAGCAGTCTTCAGAGATGGGGCTGGCTTCGAGGCGGGTTTCCAGGGCTTGTTGCCCCCTCGCCCCTCCTGGAAGCAGCCAGTGCCAAAGGAAACCAGCTCGCAAATGGGGGAGAGCAGGTGCTCTGAGGCCCTGGAGCCAAGTGCACAGGGCGCTCCCCACTTTCCCCACAGGCCTCCTCCTGCAGACTGGTCCAGGGCTCAGTGTCCCTCCTCAGGCCCACTGCCCTCAGGGTAAAGCCCACACTCTCACCCTGGGTGTCCCGGGCCTGGCCGCCTATGTGGTCTCATTGCAGTCTATCTTTGCTTATTCTCAAAGTTCCAACCATACTGTACCCATCTCTCTCCCTCAGGCATGCCAAGCTCTTTCCTCATTGTGTGGGGCCAAGCTTGTCATATGCACTCCCCCAACCTTTGGCTGGCTCCTTCTCTGTTAGGTCCTGGCTCCCATGTCACCCCCTGAACAGGCAACCTGCCAGCAGAGCTAAATCAACCCCCTCTTTGGTCATTCTTCACCTCGCCTCGTGTTTTTTTCACAGCACTCATCTCCATCTCAATTTTATCTGTATGTTCACACATGCTCCATGTCTTCCCTGCTAGAAGTGGAGGCTCCATCCCAGAAGGGACATGCCAATCTCCCTGATGGTGCTAGCCCCAGCACTGGGCCTAGCACTGGTATGGAGAATGCGCTTGATGATGACATGTCGACCAACTGACTGTATGAAAAGGACTAACAGACAGCTCTGTCCTTCTAGCTGCTCAGGCCAAAAGCCTTCAGTCACCCTTGAATCCTCTTCTTTCTCTCCACACAACCATCTCATTGGTTGTATTAACAACCTTTTGTCTCTGGCTTTAGAACTCACGCCACATTGGACTACATTTATCCCCTCCAGAGCTGTGCCCTAGGCCATGCAGCTTGATCTGTCATCGTTTCGACAGCCCCTAACTGGTCTCCCAGCCCTGGCAGGTGAGGGGTGTCCACACGGCAGCTGCCGTGGAGCTCCTAGAACATAGAGCTTACTATGTCAGTCCCGGTCCTCCTGGGACACGGAGCACTCTATGTCAGTCCCTGCCCTCATAGGAGGGCACACTGTCAGCCCCTGCCCTCAACCCTCTGTCAGCTTCCCTTCACACTTACAAGGAAATCCAAACGCCTTAACGAGGCCTGGAGGCCCTGTGTGATCAATCCCCTGCCTGACATTCTGACTCATTTCCTTACCAGCCCACTGGTTCTGCTTCAGTCACGCTGGCCTCCCTGCTCCTCAGTGTCAGGCGCCTGCCCTTCTCTCTGCCTAGCACAGCCTTGTCCAAGATAACCACAACTTCTTTCCAGTGTCTGCTCAAATGTCAGCTTATCAGGCAGGCCTTCCCTGGCTAGCTTATGTAAAAAGCAACCTCCCAGGCACCCCCATCCTCAGCCAACTTATTTTGCCTCATCTTCCTGCGTCTGACACATTCTACATTTATTTGTTTATTTGTAGCACCTCCCTCAATAGCATGTGAGCTGAGCGAGAGCAGGGACTTGTCTTGGACTGCTGTATCCCCAGTACCTAGAATAGTACACAGTAGGCACTCAATAAACAGATGCTGATGACAAGGCCTGTTTGCTTTGCATTCCTTGATTGACTACAACCTTCCCAAGGCCTTCAGTTAACACAGTTATAGTGTACTTCCAGCCTCAGAGAAGACTCCTCCATCCAGGTACACTATTTTCTCCAGTGTCACCTCGGTTCTGTCCCAACTTATCCCCATGAGGGTCGGCAGGAGGGGAGGCTTCTGGGTGTCCTTTCTGGAGTCTGATCTTCTTTCTAATACCCCTCAGTTTACAACACTGTCCATTAATTCCGGACATGTTCAATGACACCTGGTTTCCCAGCACTCGCCATAATTTATGCCCAACTCTGTGCCTTGAAGATTCCAAATTTCTCCAATTTTATATATCAGATAGGAAATATGGAGCTCCTTGAGGCAGAGCTATAAACCACTATCATTAAGGAAATGTAATATGAGTAGAGCAAGGGTTTTCAAATTTGTGCTCTGCTCCATGATTAAGAGTTCCATAGTCAGGCAAAACTGGGAAGTGCTGCATATAACAGAAACAGGGGTGCTTTGGTACAGTACACCCATATCAGAAATCCACACACATGTGTTCATCTCACTGTTGAGACCTGTGAAGGGTTCTTCACTGTCTTGTATAAGCCAGCCACGTGGCTGACACAGTTGGAATGGTGTTAACCTGCCAGCTTATTTGGCCATGATCTCTTGTTCTGCCATTTTCCGTGATCCAATAAACAGATTTGACGGGTAAGGTTTATGGTCTATTCTTTTTTTTTTTAATTGTTACGTTAATCACCATACATCATTAGTTTTTGAGGTAGTGTTCCATAATTCATTGTTTGCCTCTAACACCCAGTGCTCCATGCAGAACGTGCCCTCTTTAATACGCATCACCAGGCTAACCCATCCTACCACCCCCCTCCCCTCTAGAACCCTCAGTTTGTTTCTCAGAGTACATAGTCTCTCATGGTTTGTCTCCCCCTCTGATTTCCCCCTCTTCATTTTTCCGCTCCTGCTGTCTTCTTCTTTTTTTTTTTTAAACATATATTGTATTATTTGTTTCAGAGGTACAGGTCTGTGATTCAACAGTCTTACACAATTCACAGCGCTCACCATAGCACACACCCTCCTCAGTGTCCATCACCAGGCCACCCCATCCCTCCCACCCCCCACCACTCCAGCAAACCTGTTTGTTTCCTGAGATTAAGAATTCCTCATAGCAGTGAGATCATATGATACATGTCTTTTCTGATTGACTTATTTTGCTCAGCATAATACCCTCCAGTTCCATCCACGTCGTTGCAAATGGCAAGATTTCATTCCTTTTGATGCCTGATTAATATTCCATTGTATATATATATACCACATCTTCTTTATCCATTCATCTGTAGATGGACATCTTGGCTCTTTCCACAGTTTGGCTATTGTGGACATAGCTGCTATAAACATCGGGTTGCACGTACCCCTTCAGTTCCCTACATTTGTATCATTGGGGTAAATACCCAGTACTGCAATTGCTGGATCGTAGGGTAGCTCTATTTTCAACTTTTTGAGGAACCTCCATACTGTTCTCCAGGGTGGTTGCACCAGCTTGCATTCCCACCAACAGTGTAGGAGCGTTCCCCTTTCTCCGCATCCCCGCCAACATCTGTCCTTTCCTGACTTGTTAATTTTAGCCATTCTGACTGGTGTGAGGTGGTATCTCATTGAGGTTTTGATTTGGATTTCCCTGATGCCGAGTGATGTTGAGCACTTTTTCATGTGTCTGTTGGCCATTTGGATGTCTTCTTTGGAAAAATGTCTGTTCATGTCTTCTGCCCATTTCTTGATTGGATTCTTTGTTCTTTGGGTGTTGAGTTTAAGAAGTTCTTTATAGATTTTGGATACTAGCCCTTTATCTGATATGTCATTTGCAAATATCTTCTCCCATTCTGTCGGTTGTCTTTTGGTTTTGTGGACTGTTTCTTTTGCTGTGCAAAAGCTCTTTATCTTGATGAAGTCCCAATAGTTCATTTTTGCCCTTGCTTCCCTTGCCTTTGGCAATGTTTCTAGGAAGAAGTTGCTGTGGCTGAGGTCAAAGAGGTTGCTGCCTGTGTTCTCCTTTAGGATTTTGATGGACTCCTGTCTCACATTGAGGTCTTTCAACCATTTGGAGTCTATTTTTGTGTGTGGTGTAAGGAAATGGTCCAGTTTCATTCTTCTGCATGTGGCTGTCCAATTTTCCCAACACTATTTGTTGAAGAGATTGTCTTTTTTCCATTGGACATTCTTTCCTGCTTTGTCGAAGATTAGTTGACCATAGAGTTGAGGGTCCATTTCTGGGCTCTCTATTCTATTCCATTGATCTATGTGTCTGTTTTTGTGCCAGTACCATACTGTCTTGATGATGACAGCTTTGTAATAGAGCTTGAAGTCCGGAATTGTGATGCCACCAGCTTTGCTTTTCTTTTTCAACATTCCTCTGGCTATTCGGGGTCTTTTCTGGTTCCATACAAATTTTAGGATTATTTGTTGAAATAATTTGTTATTCTTTGAAATATTTGTTATTCTTTGAAAAAAGGGGATGGTATTTTGATAGGGATTGCATTGAATGTGTAGATTGCTCTAGGTAGAATTGACATCTTCACAATATTTGTTCTTCCAATCCATGAGCATGGAACGTTTTTCCATTTCTTTGTGTCTTCCTCAATTTCTTTCATGAGTATTTTATAGTTTTATGAGTACAGATCCTTTGCCTCTTTGGTTAGATTTATTCCCAGGTATCTTATGGTTTTGGGTGTAATTGTAAATGGGATCGACTCCTTAACTTCTCTTACTTCTGTTTTGTTGTTGATGTATAGGAATGCCACTGATTTCTGTGCATTGATTTTGTATGCTGCCACTTGACTGAATTCCTGTATGAGTTCTAGCAGTTTTGGGGTGGAGTCTTTTGGGTTTTCCACATAAAGTATCATATCATCTGCAAAGAGTGAGAGTTTGACTTCTTCTTTGCTGATTTGGATGCCTTTGATTTCTTTTTGTTGTCTGTTTTCTGTGGCTAGGACGTCTAGTACTATGTTGAATAGCAGTGGTGATAGTGGACATCCCTGCCGTGTTCCTGACCTTAGGGGGAAAGCTCTCAGTTTTTCCCCATTGAGAATGATATTCGCTGTAGGTTTTTCATAGATGGCTTTTATGATATTGAGGTATGTACCCTCTATCGCTATACTCTGAAGAGTTTTGATCAAGAAAGGATGCTGTGCTTTGTTTGACCCGTAAGGTTTATCAAAAGACAAGCAGGTAATGGTGTGCAAAAGATGTCAAATACAAGTTTTATAGTCTCTAGAGGGCTTTCAGGAGATGGTCAATTCAACAGGATAACAGTCAGCAAGAAAGTAGGGATAGCCAGTCCTTTCAGTTTGTGGAGAGTCACACTGCATGACACTGCATAGCATGATAGCAAGATCCAGGGGAGAAATTATGGCCAGAGCATGTGTGTTCCTCAGGAAATTTGGAAAAGAATTTAAAAAGGGAACAGGGCATGAGTCAAGCTCATCTCTGTAGGGACTGAGTGCTATAATGACCCTTATGATGGTTAATTCTTTAGAGTTCACCTTTGAATGACTCCATCACCACCACTAAGGGGGTTCCCCTCACATCCTTGCAGACCCACAAAACACATCTGACATCCCTTGACAGGGAAGTCTCTTTATCTCACCTAAGGAAGAAACCTTTTTTATAGAACCCCCTATTCACTTCTCCCATAATGAACCCAGAGGATGTTCTGAAACAGTGTTTAGCAAATTATGGCTCGTGCACCAAGTCCAACCCTCTGTGTGCTTCATAAATACAGTTTTACTCATTCTTTATGTATTGTCAATGGGTGCTTTCATGCTACAATGGCAGAGTTGAGTAGTTACAACACAGACCATATGGTCCACAAAGCCTAAAATATTTACTAACCCTTTATAGAAAAATTGTGCCAACCCCTATTCTAAAGCAATTAGCAACTCAACAAAAGGATACAATACCACTGTAAAAACACAGGGCCAAGCACGATTGCTGTCCTGTCAGCTGCCTCCATAGCTGGCATACCACAAAGAGAGAGGAGAGCCATCAAACGAGAGCACTGTTGCAGCATGGCATCCCCTGAGCATGCACATCTAGAATCCAAAGCTGCTTCCTACAAATTTTCTCTGCCAGTGGATTTTTCTGGCCAAACAAGGCAAGTTGAACACTTCCTCCAAGGCAGATCTCAACCATAGATAGATGGGAAGTTGGTAGATATGTACTCCAGCTCATTCAGCCCTCAGTTGGGGCACCTTGGAGGTACTTCTAAAAAATTCCCCCTTTCGTTTAAACTAATTCAAGTTGGTTCTATTCCTTACAACTTAAGAATCCTGACTAATCTCAATGGGCTGCTCCACAGCAACCTCTCCAGGTAAGGACCTGGCGACCAAGATAATCAGGTGCCCAAGAGAGCATCACTGGAAGTTCAAGGGCTCTGCTGGGACAGAGAAAATATGCCATGGTTCAAAAGAGAACAACACTGGCTTCCCCACTTCTACCACTCATCCAGAAGACCTCTAGTGTCCATGTCTTCTGGAGGCCACCTCATAAATGACTTAACAAGTCCTCCAGAGCCCCACATGACCTGGTCTCTGCCTCTCTCTAAGCTCATCTCCTCCTCATCCTCTCCCATATAAATCTCTGGCCATACTGTCCTCCATCCAACTCCTTAGCCAGCCAAGCCTTTTCTCTCCTGGGGATCTTTGAAGTTGCTCTTCCCTCTACCTGGAACACTTTCCTGAGATTTTTGTGTGATTGGCACCTCTGGCCATTCAGTGTGCAACAAAAATATCGCTTCCTCACAAATGTCTTCCTACTCCATCTAAAGTGGGCCTGTCACTCCTGCCCCTTCACACTTGATCACATCACCCTGTTTTGTTTTCTACTTAGCACTTGCTATTGTGAAATTATCTTGTTTATATATTTATTTATATTATTAGTTTCTCTCTCTCTCTGACAGAGCTTATGCACCAGAAGAGAAGGCGCTTGTCTATTATTTACTATTGTTTCCCCAACATCAAGAAAGCACATTGTAGATGCTAAATAAATATTTGTTGGGTAGATGAGTGAATGAATAAAAGGACAAGAGGGAGGAAGGATGAGAGGAAGGAAGGAAGGGAGGGAGGATAGAGGGTTAATTCCTCTCCAGAATTGCCCAGACCTTGCAGATTAAGGCTGGGTCACCACTTGATCCAGCTATGTTTTCCCAGTTAGAAATGTGTTAGGCTGAAAAAACCCAACTATAATAGCTAAAGGTTAGAGGTTGTTTTTCTTAGTAATAAGAAATCTAAAGATAGAAAAGTGCTGGCACTAGTTCAGCTGTTTCATGATAACATCAGAGACCCAAGCTCATTTCATTTCATCATCTTTAGCATGGTTACTCTCTCCTATGTGTGTTTTGCCTCTTGGTGACAGGATGGCTGCTGTAGCTCAAGCATCATATTCATATTCACATTATGGCAAAAACGGAGAGAAGGGGCAATGCCAACCTTATTGTCTTACTCCTTTCAGGAAAGCAAAAGCTTTTCTTGAAATTTTCCCCCAAATATCCCCAGGACTTTCAATTATATCTCATTAGACAGAACCAGATCACGTGATCCATATGCACAGGACTACATATCCCTCCAGCCTCTATAGCAGAGAAGCAGGTGAGCAGAGATGGGAACAGGCATTCTGTTGAACCAAATTCTAGTGTTGGTCAATGAGCCTATCCCCAGTAGCCATGACAACTGAAAGAGGAAGGACAGGATGCATCGAGTACTGACGATTACCAAGGGGTGTTAACAAGGCCATGAGGGAGAAAAGTTTCCTTCCCCTGTTCCAGCCGAATCAGTGACTCCCAATGCAATGAGAGCTTCGTAATATAATGATTTGGGAAAACACATCTCATTTTAATAATTTGCGGGTTTCACAATTGAATTAAATGAGATAGAATAAGAGTGATGTGAAAATGTCACTTTTTTTTAGAAAGGCCAAATAACTCACTACATTTACACTTGATTACATGAAGTTAGTTTAAGCCGTTAAATTATTTCCAGATGAGGTAAGAGAAACAAGCCTGGGTGATGTGTCTAGCATGTTAACACATATTATGTACCCCGAGGTGACACTTTAATAGCATGGGAAACATAAGCAGCCTCCCAACCCTTGCACACGTTTTGCCACATGCTGCTCTGAACATATAAATCCTGGCTTTGTCAACGATAATGAGGCCCAGAGAGCAGGCACCTGCGGGGTCCTTAAACCCTTCCTGAGAAAAATATACGTAATTAAGGAATTGCGAGCACTCACCTCAGATTTATCATCAAAACAGTACACCTTGGGCTGCATTTGCACCCTCACTTGTTGCAGTTAAACAGACAAATGATTAAATATCAACCTCACAGGGAGTCTCCCAACATGCTCTGCTCCAGTTTTCTGCTTTCAGCCCACCTGTTCTCAGATAAAGAAAGAAAGAAAGAAATTGAGCAGCACACCAACACAGACAGGGAGTGGCTGCCATGAAGCTGGAGCCCCCTCTGCCTTCCATTGTCCCCAGCTCTTATGAAAACTGTAGAGTTCATAGTTAATAGCGCTGACTCTGGGGTCCAAACCTGGGTTCAAATGCCATCTCTACTATCAAACCCTCTGTGCTGTTCCACTCTGAGAGGCCTGGGTTCTTTATCTGTAAAATGGGGTGGATAACGGCTCCTACCTCATAGGGTTGCAATGAGGATTTGGTATAAGCCTGGACATACAGTAATTGCTCGTGGTCACAAGGTGGCTGCCACAGCTCAAACATCACATCCACATTCATGGCAGGAAAGGAGAGCAGAGGTGAGGTCAACCTCATTTGTCCATTTGAAACCTCCCTCCAATAGCAACAGAAACTGTGATTAGCTGGGGTGCCTGGGTGGCTCAGTCGGTTAAGCATCTGCCTTCATCTCGGGTCATGATCTCCAGGTCCTGGGATCAAGCCCCACGGTGGGCTCCCGGCTCAGTGGGGAACCTGCTTCTCCCTCTCCCTCTGCCTCTCCCCCTGCTTGTGCTCTCTCTCGCTCTCTCAAATGAATAAATAAAATCTTTTAAAAGAAAAAAAGGAAAAAAAAAAAAAAAGAAACTGTGATTAGCTTTTCTATACTCCCTGCACAGTCTCTTCTGAATCTCCCACTCTGAGAATTTTGTTCCTCAACCTACTCTCTTTTGCAGGAAGACTTTCCTGAGCAGTGAGAACTCAATACCACATCAACTTCAATGGGAGCCAACAGAGAGCATCTTAAAACTACCATTTCTGTGGACAGAGAGAAGCTGGGAGATGGCCAGCAAGCACATAACCTTTTGGTGTTGGGAAAACTGGACAGCCACATGCAGAATGAAACTGGACCACTTTCTTACACCATACACAAAAATAAATTCAAAATAGATGAAAGACTTAAATGTGAGATCGGAAACCACAAAATCCTAGAGGAAAACATAAGCAGTAACCCCTTTGACATTGGCTGTAGCAACTTCTTTCTAGATATATCTCCTGAGGCCAGGGAAACAAAAGCAAAAATAAACTATTGGGACTATATCAAAATAAAAAGCTTCTGCACAGGAAAGGAAACAATCAACGAAACTAAAAGGCAACCTACGGAATGGGAGAAGGTATTTGCAAATGACATGTCTGATAAAGGGTTAGTATCCAAAATATAGAAAAAACTTGTACAACTTGACACTCAAAATAATCATGCAACTGAAATGGGCAGAAGACATGAGCAGACATTTCCCCAAAGATATACAGATGGCCAACAGACACATGAAAAGATACTCAACATCATTGATCACCAGGGAAATGCAAATCAAACTATAATGAGATATCATGGCTAAAATCAACAACACAAGAAATGATAGGTGTTGGCTAGGATGTGGAGAAAGGGGAACACTCCTGCACTGTTGGTGGGAATGCAAACTGGTGCAGCCACTCTGGAAAACAGTATGGAGGTTCCTCAAAAAGTTAAAAATAGAACTACCCTATGACGCAGCAATCACACTACTAGGTATTTACCCAAAGAATATAAAAATACTAATTCAAAGGGATACATGCACCCCAATGTTTATCATAGTATTATCTACAATAGCCAAATTATGCAAGCAGCCCAAGTGCCCATTGACTGATGAGTGGATAAAGAAGAAGTGGTATATATAATGGAATATTACTCAGCCATAAAGAAGAATGAAATCTTGCCACTTGCAATGACATGGATGGAGCTAGAGAATATTATGTTAAGCAAAATAAGTCAGAGAAAGACAAATGCCAGATGATTTCACTTATATGTGGAATTTAAGAAACAAAACAAATGAGCAAAGGGAACAAAAAAAAAAGAGGAGAGAGAGGCAAACCAAGAAACATATAGAGAACAAACTGATGGTCAGAGGAGGGGAGGTGGGTGGGGGAATGGGTGAAATGGGTGATGCGGATGAAGGAGTGCACTTGTGATGAGCACCAGGTGTTGTATGTAGGTATTGAGTCACTATATTGTACACCTGAAACTAATATTACGCCGTGGTTAAGTAACTGGAATTTAAAGACTTAAAAAAATTAAAAAAATAAAGCTGATCCATGAACTCTGAGAGATAGGAAGGGAATACTCACCAATGAAGAAATTCACCAAAGCCAGGGGTTTTGAAATGCTGGGAAAGAGGGCACATGGTTTATGGAGGCTATTTTGATTAAAGATTTATTAAACCAGTACTCTGGATAGGACAGAGTAAGTCAATAGGTCCAAACACACTGGTTTAAAGAAAACCCATGTTCACAGCATAGGAAAGAAACTTCGGATAGGCCCAGCATGGGATCTGGCCCTCTTAGACACTCAAAATTCATGGTCCTTGAGGAGTTTCTCTCATCCCTCTTGGGTTTGATAGCTGGGTCTGTGAAATAAAGTGACAATAGGGAGATTAATAGGAGAAAAATTTTACAAATTTGTTAATTTTTAATATTATGTGCATGGCAGCATCAGGAAAAATGTGAATTCCTAAAAAATCAGTGAGTTTTGAGAGCTCATATGCCATATTAATAATAGAAGGGGGAGGGGAATGTAGGCCATATAGGGGAGGGTTATTGATTTTTAGGAAAGATGAATGGGCCCTCAGAAGAATAGATGGGAGGTATGACAGTTTGTGATCGAGTTTGTCTTTGTGGTATCAACTTCTGGTCTCATCTCCTGTGACAAAAGTCAATCCTGCCTGGTGGATAAAACTCCTGAGGAGGAAATTGAAGACAATTGAGGTCCTTCTGGAGGGTCTGTCTTTAGGCAGATAAAGGACATTCAGAGAAAGCCTCTCCGCATTTGCTGTTTTTCAAGTGCTTTCAGCTCAAAATACTGTGGCATAGTTTGAGGTGGTGTGTACTGAACTCCTTCATCCTTGAACTTAAGCTTGTGAGAACAGAGTTCAGGTTTGCTATCTCCTGGGCAAGCTGCAGGACATTTTCTAATGCTAATGTTATTGATAAAGCAAAGCAGGGCATTTTCTATTTATGTATCAGCCCTGATTTGTAGTGGAGGAGATTGGGGCCAAAAGGTCAAGTAACTTGTTCAAAATCACATAGGAGCCATAATTTGAACCCAGAATAACTTTTTGAAGCCTTTTTTTTTTTTTTTAAACCTGCACTCCAAACCACAATTCTGTATTTGTTATCATTTAAAAAGAAAGGGGTTTTTAGCCTTCTTCTATGGAATGGGATTCCAGGCAGGAGCGCACAGGCAGGGGATGTCTTTATTTAGGGCAGAGGAAACTTCTCTGGATTCACTCCCTTTCTAATTTCTGGCAGAGAGAAAACTGGGCTGGTGGGGCGGGAATGAAAGACTGGCTTGGTCTTGGTGGGAGAGTTGGGCCAGCCCTTGAGGAGCTGTGAAGGGCTCTCTAAAACCTGCCTGATGCTCCCTCCCTTGGTGGCAACACCCCATTGCCTGGCTTGTCTCCCTAAAAGTCCCATTTCCCTTCAATAGTTACCATCCTGAAAGCGACTTCAATGAGGGAAGCCAAGGCCGAGTTGTCAGCCCGGCTGCAAATCAAAATAATTTGACACATTCATTTTCGGGATTTCATGTGATCGTGACATCATCATTTCCAAAAGGAAATGAACAAAATCTATAAAAGGGAGAAAAAGAGAGGTTTTTTTTGCCTTGGGTGATCCACATATGGTATAAATTACTAAGGAATTAGCATTTCTACATAATATGAATAGTATGAGCAGCCAATAGAAAGTAATGAATCCTAAACAATCAATAGACAATAAATTCAGGGGTCAGGAAGGGGCATGGATTGGAAAGATTCCACGAGAGAGGCATTGCTGTGGAGGAAGAGGTCTGTCAGAGAGCCCTGCAGTAATTACCAGTGTACCTGGGAAGGGAGCTGAGAAATGATGGAAATAAAGTGGAAAAACAGCAACTCCAGAGCCACCTTGTGCCTGGAAGATTCCTTGAAGATGGACGATAAATCTCACAAGTAGTGAGCATTTGGGTTATAGACTTCACTGAGCACTGGTTTTATTTTTTTTTTAATTTTTTATTGTTATGTTAATTCCCATACATTACATCATTAGTTTTAGATATAGTGTTCCATGATTCATTGTTTGTGCATAACACCCAGTGCTCCATGCAGAATGTGCCCTCCTCAATACCCATCACCAGGCTAACCCATCCTCCCACCCCCCTCCCCTCTAGAACCCTCAGTTTGTTTTTCAGAGTCCATCATCTCTCATGGTTCGTTTACCCCTCCGATTTCCCCCCCTTCATTCTTCCCCTCCTGCTACATTCTTCTTCTTCTTTTTTTTTTCTTTCTTAACATATATTGCATTATTTGTTTCAGAGGTACAGATCTGAGATTCAACAGTCTTGCACAATTCACAGCGCTTACCAGAGCACATACCCTCCCCAGTGTCCATCACCCAGTCACCCCATCCCTCCCACCCCACCCCCCACTCCAGCAACCCTCAGTTTGTTTCCTGAGATTAAGAATTCCTCATATCAGTGAGGTCATATGATACATGTCTTTCTCTGTTTGACTTATTTTGCTCAGCATAATACCCTCCAGTTCCATCCACATCGTTGCAAATGGCAAGATCTCATTCCTTTTGATGGCTGCATAATATTCCATTGTATATATATACCACATCTTCTTTATCCATTCATCTGTTGATGGACATCTTGGCTCTTTCCACAGTTTGGCTATTGTGGACATTGCTGCTATAAACATCGGGTGAGCACTGGTTTTAAATTTGGTGGGAGACTAGTTCTCAGTTTTGGTTGTGCATTATAATCAATGTGGGGGGGGCGGCGGCTTTTTAGAAAGTGCAGATTCTCTGAGCCACATTCTCAGAAATTCTGACTCAATTGTGTTGTGGTGGTCTCTGGCATTGGTCCATCTTTTAAAAGTCCCCAGGATGTCCCGGTATGCCTCTGATTGCCACTCCCAGGGCTTGAGACTGAGTTGTGAAGCCACAATTCAAGAGGCCTTCCTGTCTAACAGTTGAGAATTTTCTAGGCTGAGAAGTTGGATGTGCAAAAAATATAACTTCTTTCTCTATAACTAGAATTAGTTTTCCATCATCACATTTCCACTTAAAACTTAATTGTACCCACTCAGGGAATCTTAAAGTTTAAACTCTCTTTCTTTTGATCTGCCAGTTTGGAATTCTGCTTCTCCTCAGGGAATGATTGTGAGGGGCTTAGGTATGGCACAGGTTGGGGGTGGGGAGGGGAGTGAGGTGTGGAGGGACTGTGTGGCACCTGTCACCTCGGAGATGTGACCGGATCTTCTGCTACTCATGGCCTGCTATCTCCTGCAGTGGCCTCGGTTTGTTGGATTCACACACCCTGTGTTCTCTTTCTGGATTCCCTGACCTGCTTGCCACTCTTCCTTGTCCCTCCCGGGGCCTGCTGGGGGGTGCAGTCTTCAGCAAGGGGGTCCTTGGGTACAGCTGCCTGGACCCTCTTCACCCTCTCCTAGCCAGCTTCACAGAGAGGCCTCTATGGGGGGCTTGTAGGCACTAGCACCTGCTCCCCTAGAAGTGGTTCAGGTCTGCTATGCTCTCAGGTCCTCTAAACTTCTTTGGGATTTCTATGGTCCCCCCCTTTTCACCCACAATTTTGATCTCAAGAAGGAGAAGAGATGGTTCATTCTCAGGGACCCACACCAACTCATCCTCAAGCTCTTCTATTTTGACTCTGGATAAAATATCTACCTTTCTTCAGTTCAGGAAGTTTTCTGTTTGTTTATTTACTTTTTAAAATTTCCTTTCCTTGTGGCAGAAGAATTTGACAAAGCATGCATTCTTCCAAACCCATTGCTTATTTTGATACTTAGTTTTTGATTCTCAAGAAGCTCTTTCTTTCAAAGATTTTCCCTCTGTCATAGAGACTTAAAAGATGTGCTAAAAATTCAGAAACTAATCGCTGACTCTGCACTGCCCTTGGGGTAGAAATCATTCAGAAAGGGCATTCAAGGAAGTTGGGGCAGAGAGGGAAGAAGCCTTAGTTAAAACTTGTCCCTGCTGTGTCTGGTTATAAAAGCCACATCTGAAAAGAGGAAGGAGAAATCGGAGAGGCTAATGCCATGCCTCTTGCCTGGAAGATCTGGTGCTGTCTGTACTCAGCCACATTTGACCATCTTGCAAGTCCTCCCTCTTCCAGGAAGCCCTCCCTACATCCAGGTGTCCTGCATCACTCCCACCCTGAGTCCCAAGTTCAGTGGCCCACACACCTGCTGCCTTGTTCTTGCTTCTCATTCTGAACTGCTGTGTGGAGGTTTTTATATTGCTGTCCAGAATTACTATTAAATCTCCCATTACAAATTATTTTTTAGTAGAATGTGAGTCTCTGAAAAGGAAGGTCTGTATTTTATTTAATTTTTTTTTTATTTTTAAAGATTTTGTTTATTTGAAAGAGAGAGAGGGAGAATGAGCGGTGGGGAAGGGCAGAAGGAGAGAGAGAGAGAGAGAGAGAGAGAGAGAGAGAAGCAGACTCCCTGCTGAGCAGGGAACCTGATTCAGGACTCAATCCCAGGACCTGGAGATCATGACCTGAGCTGAAGGCAGATGCTTAACTGAATGAGCCACCCAGGTGCCCCAGAAGGTCTGTATTTTATTCAGTTTTTGGTCCCAGTCTAGCAAAGAGTAAGTCCTGAGAAATAGGAGTGAATACGTGAGATGTTTATTTCTCTCCGCTCCGTGAGACTGGGCATTCTGTTGTCTCATTTCCTTGACATCATGTCCATTCCAGCAAAATCAGATAAACAAGAGCAATAACTGTCTTTGTATTGTGTCCTCAGTGTCTACAGGTTAAATTTAAACTGTTGTGCATCTCACATGGTCTGTGTGGTCCAGCCCATGCCTGCCTGGCTCCATCTCCCAGCCTTGAACGTCTTGATCTTATAAATGTGCCTGCTCTTTCTTACTTCTGGGCTGCTGCTCATGCTGTTCCTTCTGTCTTGAATGTGTTTTCTCTAGTGGTCCAATTGAGAAACTAGCACTCTCCCATCAGTTACCACATCTTATTTCAATGTGGCCTGTGTCCCGGAGCCTTCCTAGACTCACGTAGGCAGTTGTGAACATGCTTCCTTCATGCTCTGGCCATCACTGGACATCTTTTTCTCACAATCCACCCTGCAGACAACCTCTGTTAGCTGTGTTTCTATTTTGGTTACTGATGGTCACCTCCAAAATATAAGGTAATAGACCTGATCCTTTTAATCTATACATTTTAGACATATATCAATACCCCCATGTGAAAAATGATGTTTTAACTACCTTTCTCTTCCCTTTAGTGTTTGATCTTCATATTATTACTTTTAGTTCTTATATTTGATTACCTTTACATGATTAAATCTCTACATTTCCTGATACATCAATTTTGACAGTGACTTGTGTTTGACTCCACACTTTATAAGATGAAGGTCAGAGCACTGCCCTCTATTAAGTATTACACTTCGTTCTCCAAAAGAGTTGTGCCAATGTAGATTCCCACTAGTGTAAAAACTCCAGATGGGATAGTTTACATTTATTTCTCTTGCAACATGATTGTTGTTAACTTTCATGCGTCTGCTGCCCTCCAAGATTTTAATCCTTGCAGGCAGGGGCAGAGGTGATTTATTACTGCAATTTAGGGGGTAGGAGGGCAGCATTCATTCATTCAGCTTTTAGAAAAATGAGCCCCAACCTGGAAATAGGTCAAAGAGATTGCTGGGTGCTCTTTCAGTGCAGTGCTGGGCTGGCACCTTTGATAGATTTTCTATGACAGGGCTATTTTACAGCTCTGAAGGGGTGGAGGTGAACTTGTAGATTTGGGTCTGGTTGAGATGCAAATAATTTCTAACTGGTGGAAAAGATAACCACAAAGGTTATGGTTCATGGCCCTGAGGGCACTAACTAGCTTTGTATCTAACCTAGCAATCATATATGTAATATTGTGACTTACAATAAGATATATATTTGGTCTTTACCCCCATTTCTGGCAGAGTTCCTAAAAACCTTTTATATTTCCTAAAGGATGAGAGAGATAAAGGTGTCTTTTGTTTTGTTAATGAGGTGACTTAGAAAGCACCTAAGGATGGGTGCTGGTTGCCCATGAAGCCAATCATATGACTAGAGGGTTGGAACTTTCAATCCTGTACCCCCACCCTCTCCTCCACTCTACCTCCTGGGAAGAGCGTCTGGAGATTGAATTCAATGGGCATTGATTTAATCAGTCATGCCTATGTAATGAAGCCTCCATAAAAACCCAAAAGGATGGGGTTCAGAGAGCTTCATGTGGAGATTTGCGGAGAGCGGTGTGCTCAGAGAGAGCATGGAAGCTCTTCAGCCTCTCCCCATTCCTTGCCTTAGTCATCTCTTCCATCTGGCTGCTCCTGAGTTATATATCCTTTTATAATAAACCAGTAATCTAGTAAGTAAAATGTTTCTTTGGGTTCTGGGAGCCACTCTAGCAAATTAATCCAACCCAAGGAAGAGGGTCATTGGAACCTCCAATCTATAACTTGTGGGTTGAAAGCCCAGGTGACAGCCAGGACTTGTGAGTGGCATCTGAAGGTGGGGGCAGTCTTGTGGGACTGATAGTGTGTAGATAGCGTGAGAATTGTGTTGAATTGTAGGACACCCAACTGGTGTAGGAGAATTGCTTGGCTGTGAGGAAAAAGCCCCACCCATTATGATTGGGTATAGAACACTTAATATCCTAATGCTGTTTTCTTAAATTGCCTAAAATACCTTTTTCCTCAAATTCTCATTTGATATGGTTTTTAACATCTTACTAGTTCTCTCTTAATTAATGAATTTAAATAAAATCTTTGACGCATGTTTATTTTACATTTGCATAAGACTCAAGATTTTATCTTTTTGAAAATTATAATTTAACACCACAGTATGGTATAATGTAGAAATACTAATCTCTCAATGCTTTATAAAAGGCATATCATTCAAGGCAAGACCCTCTTTTTCTTCTTTGTGCTCCAGTTATTATTTTGCAAGAAGCAGGGTCAAAGTCTGTTTAATATTCTATTTCTCTTGTGAGACTTGACTAACACAGTCTTTGGAAGAAAGTAAATATTCATGGTAGTGAAGAGGGTTTGAGCTAGGTATTTCAGAAATAGACTAATCTTTGTCCTCTCTGTTAAAGAGAATCTTGACTGGAGTCAAAACATTTGTCATCTCCCACATTCACCTTTTTCTTGGGTCTGCCTTTATTAGAAAGAGATCCTCTCCCTGGGCTATCTGGGGCAGGATGTCACCACTCCTAGATCATTCCTCTTTGATTCCCAAATGTCTGTCCTGCCAAACTTGGACATTGTTTTATCCTTTATCCTACCTGGTTCACAAGGTTGCTATAAGACAGTGGTTCTCAACTGGGGCAATTTTGTCTCCTAGGGGACATTTGGCAATGTCAGGAGACATTTTTAGTTGTTAAAACTTGGTGGATGCTACTGGCATCTAGAGGGTAGATGCCAGCAGTGCTGCTAACCCATCCTATTCATAAGACGGCCACCCATGAAAGGGTATTACCTGGTCCAAAATCTCAATAGTGTTGTGGTTGAAAAATTCTGTTGTAAGGGGGGTTGGGGGCAATAACTTCACATTTTCTTTGCATTAACAGATGAACAAATGGAGGCTCAGAAATATTGGTTGCTCTGCCCAAGGTCACACAGCAAGAGACAGAGTAGGGACCCGAACACAGTTTCTTTAGGTCTGTTCTTTATTCTCAAGTATGTTGCTTCTTGGAACTAAGTAGTTGTCACTATAGAGGGTGGTGCAGCTCAGGTGATAGGAAAGGGAAAATGTGGCTGCAGCAGGTGGGAGAGGTGTAAGGTTGAAGGTTAGGGAAGTCTCCATCTAGTCTCATTTAACACTATGCCCAATGTCTATGCACATTTAGCAATTGGTACTGCTACTCTGGCTACTGCAAGAACCTGGGAGCCAGTCATCAGTGAAGCCCTCATGTTCTTTTCTCCAACAATCTCTGCAGGTGATCACAGAGTGTGGAGATTTAGTGAGAACTCCCTTCTTTTGTTCATCTTAAAATGCAGCCCTGTCTGAAGGCAGTGGTGTGTGTGGCAGAGACTGAAGAAAACTTCTCTGTGAAGTGGGAGAGGAGGTAAACAGGGGTGAGTTTAGTCTTCATAAACAAATGGAACTTGGCCAGCACTACAAGGGCATGCATGATTGTCCTCTGCCAAATAGCCAGCATTAGCAATCAGTTCTGGGAGCTGAGTAGATGAGGAATAAAAATGAGCTGTTCACTCCGGGGAGGTATGGGCAGCTCTTTAGAAAGATTAAAGTTACCCTGTGCCTTTCTGTTTCCTAATTACATTCCTTCTAGTTGATATCTCCAAATAACACAAGAATCCACAGTAGCTATGCAAAGCAAATGGGCCAGCATGTTGTTCCACAGAAATTGTGGGAAGGGGTTGAGTGAACTGGAGCAAGACTGCCTGACCACGCATTGTGTCCCTGCACCTCCCTTCCCCCCAACACCAAAATCCTCCCTTCTCCAATGCCACCTCCTCCATGAAGCCTGCCCTTAACTTCCCTTTGGACATGACTCTTTTGCTTCCTGAATTCTCATAACGTCTCTCTTTATTTGCCTATTTATTGTGAATCTTAAAATTTTTTCTATATTGTGTTATTTGGATCCATGTCTGATTCTCCCTACTTCATGCTTCTCTAAAAGAATGCATACAAAGATATTTTTGTAAGAAAGTAAGAGGAGGGGGTCACATACACTAGAACCTATAACTCTAGCTGTGTCTTAGGGAATTGTGCTCTGAATCTCTGCTTGGCCAATTTCCCTGGGATTAGTCTGGGTGTTTTTCTCCCTTTCCCTTTCCAACAGGCACTAACTTTGCTGAGTTCTCTCTCCACTATAGCAGAAATCACTTCTGCCCCATCCTGTTCTCCACAATCCCTTTGGAAGTCAGTCTTGAGATGATTTCAGGGGCCACCCTCATCCCCATCCCTATCCCAAGTACCTCATCAAAGCATTCTCTCCAAACAATGGGGCTTTGGTTGCACAAAAAGGAATCCCAGTGATAAGAAATTTCTCCCCAGATTATTGCTTTTCCCTCTTCTACTAATCTGGAAGTAGGGATGCAATTTATTTATTTTTGTACTTTCACTTCTATTCCTGTGCCAGCCCTTGACTTACACAGAGTAGGTGCTTAAAATCCACTTGATCAGATGAATGAATGGGATATTTTTCTTCTGGAGTCTCTACCGAGATAGACCTCATTCCTAATTGAAAGGAACAGATACTGGCCACTTCACCTGTCATTTCTTCCATGTCTTTGCCATGGCTCCTGAGGATGCTTGTCTTATCTAGACCTGAAGGGAAAGAAGACAGAAGGAGAGAGATTAGAAGAATTCTTTCTTGAAGAATTCCCCTGCCCAGCACTTGAAGGACACATGGTAGCAGGAGAGATGTTGTGATTAGTAGAGTAGAAAAATGGAGAAGCAAGAAAGTCCTAATATAAAACGTACAAACTTTAAGAGAAGAAAAACATTTTATTTCTTTTGGTGTCATACCCTAGACAGTGGAAGCTGTGAAAAGAAATTCTTTCTCCAGCTGAGTTTCAGCAGAATCTAAAAACTGGTGAACCGTTATGAAAAAAATCGGTTCAGTTCCAGCAGTGGGACTTAACAAGAATATAGGCTGCTCATTAAATACACTGCCTGCCTATTTCCAAAATTGAAGAGTGTCTTTCTAAAGTTAAACCATGCTTCAGTGTCATTCCAATGAATTTTCTTAGTCCTTGACATTTAATCATTCACAACTGCTTTTTACTGCCTCATTTATATTACCATCATGAACATAATATTATCATGCAATTAATGGTATAATATCTTGCAAAACTCACTATCTGCCAAGTAGGTGCTGGGTACTGGTTAAAACAGTTGAGTTGGCAATCAATGGGACATTAAAGTATTTTATGGGAATTAAGAAAGGCAAGATATATTGAACTTCAATGGCTGCTAACTAAATCTTCTAACTCCTTGGTGAAACCTGTTTGCCCAGTATCCAAATTAAGTCTCCAGTTCTAAAGTCAGTCTTGAGAAGCAAAATTAAATTAATTATACTTAAGGAACAAGAAGGGGAAATAACAGTGAGACAAATTCAATCAGGTCAGCTTGAAATCTTTAGGTGGTCTTTGAATTTGTTGAAAAGAAAAAAGAATTCTATAGCTATAAGAGTAGTGTTTAAAGTATAGTATATAAATAAAAAATAATAGTTTTGGGGATGGGGTAACTGGCTGATGGACATTAAGGAGGGCACGTGATGTAATGAGCACTGGGTGTTACATAAGACTGATGAATCACTGAACTCTATCTCTGAAACTAGTAATATACTATATGTTAATTAATTGAATTTAAATAAAAAAATTAATGGTTTTCATACTTTTGGTTTCCAGTATGGCATATAGGAGCTTAGAAGTTACCAGTCTGTCCTAAAAACAAGTAAAAAGCTGAACAAACTAAAAAAATCCCAATAATTCTTCTTAAATCCATCAGAGAAGTGAGGTCACCATATTGAGGATAAACCATTTTTGAAGTTGCTAAGAGTAGATCTTAAAAGTTCTCATCACAAGATGAGATTATCTATGGTGATGGATGTTAACTAGACCTATTGTAATCATTTTGCAATATATACAAATATTGAATCTTTATGTTGTACACCTGAAACTAATATGATGTTATATTTTAATTATATCTCAATAAAAAAGAGTAAGATGACATCAAGAACAGATGGATAATGTAAACATAGTGGTGGAAATACTAAGAATCAAAAAGAAATGCTAGAGATCAAAAACACTGCCCCCCCCCCCCCCCCCAGTTGGACTGATGGACAACCAGATACAGAGAATTACAACCTACTGAAGCAGAAACCCATGAGCCGAAACCTCTGTGGGAGGCAGTGGTGGGGCAGGAAATGCAAAACTATACTTCAATGAATTGCTGGAGGCTTGGTATGGACAATTCTGAGAGTTAAAAATACCAGAGGGACTCTGTCATTGGGGCACCATACACTCCTAGGACCTCTAGGAGCTCTACCAGGCCTTCACAGTGAATATCAGAGGAAAATCCCCTCCTGCTTCTGGCAGGGGCAGGAGAAAAGGAACAGTTTTGAAATATATCAGAGCATTCTGTTCTTAACAAGGCCTGCTCTCAAGAGAAACTATTTTAGCAGAGTCTAACCTCCTGGTGTTTTAATCTACTTGGGGGAAGGGAAATATCCAACTCTAGCTCCCTTGGACCATCCTGTCCCACCTATGTGGGGAAGAAACACTGAGAAGAACTGGTGAAATTTACAGTCCAGGCCCACAGTCTCACAAATAAATGAGACCCAATCATAAGACTACAGAATACTTCTCTTCCCCCCATACCTCACCACTACATTGCTAAAGGCCTATTTGCCATAGTTCCTTTTACCCACTTCTCAACAAAAAGTTACAAGGTACACTAAAAGGCAAAAATCACAGTATGAAGAGAATAAACAAGCACCAGAACCAGAGTTATATGTGGCAGGAATGTTGGAATTATCAAACAAAGCATAAAAAAAGTATGGTGACTATCGTTAATAATGCTGTATTACATATTTAAAAGTTGCTAAGAGAATAGATCTTAAAAATTCTCATCATAAGAAAAAATTTGTAACTATGTATGGTGATGGATGTTGACTAGACTTATTGTGGTGATCATTTTGGAATATACACAAATGTTGAATCATTATGTTATGCCTGAAATATAAAATAATGTCATATGTGAAATATATCTCAATTAAAAAGATATTGACAGGGGCGCCTGGGTGGCTCAGTCGTTAAGCGTCTGCCTTCGGCTCAGGTCATGGTCCCAGGGTCCTGGGATCGAGCCCCACATCGGGCTCCCTGCTCAACGGGAAGCCTGCCTCTCCCTCTCCCCCTGCTTGTGTCCCTCTCTCGCTGTGTCTCTCTCTGTCAAATAGATAAATAAAATCTTTAAAAAAAAAAAAAGATATTGACAACATGCAAGAACAGATGGGTAATATAAACATGGAGATGGAAATTTCAAGAACCAAAAAGAAATGCTAGAGATCAAAAACACTGTAACAGAAATGAAGAATGCCTTTGATGGACTCATTAGTAGACTGGATGTGGCTGAGGAAAGAATATTCAAGCTTGAAGAAATGACAATGGAAACCTCCAAAACTGAAAAGCAAATAGTAAAAAGACTGAAAAAACCCCAGATCAGAATCTCCAAGAATTGGGGACAACTACAAAAGTTACATGTAGTGGGAATAACTGAAGAGCAAAGAGAGAAAGGAACAGAAGCAAATTTGAAAACATAATAACTAAGAATTTCTCAAAATTAATGTCAGACACCAAACCACATATCCAGGAAGCTCAGAGAAGAATGAATGCCAAAAAAAAAAAAAAAAAAGAAAAAAAAGAAAAAGAAAAAAGAAAGAAAGAAAGGAAACAAAACAAAGTAGAAAAACCCCAACTATACCTATACATATCATATTCAAACATTAGAAAATCAAAGATAAAGGAAAACATCTTGAAAGAAGCGAGAGCGGGGGGGGGGGGGAAAT
>NW_022589733.1:214114-290697 GCF_004348235.1 Phoca vitulina | reverse complement strand
GAGAGTGAAGTGTAATAGTTAAAATACTGAAAGAAAAACCACAAACCAGAATTCTGTACCCTGTGAAATTACCCTTCAAACGTGAAGGAGAAATAAAGACTTTTTCATACATACAAAAATAGAGGGAATTTATTACCAGTAGAACTGCCTGGCAAAAAACGTTAAGTAAAGTTGTTTGGAGGGAAGGAAAATGATATGGGTCAGAAACTTTGATCTGCATAAAAAAAGGAAGAACGTCAGAGAATGAATAAATGAAGGTAAAATAAACACTTTTATTTTTCTTCTTCTTTTAACTTGCATTGTACTTTTATCTATTGAAATATATTTGACATGTAACACTGTACAAATTTAAGGTGCACACAGTGTATATTTGATACATTTATATATTGTACTATGATTGCCATTGTAGTGATACTTAGCATTTCTATCACATTACATAGTTATTCTTTCTATTTGGTGATTGGAATAATTAAATTCTAGTCTTTTAGCAAGTTTGATGATTATAATACAACATTGTTGCCTATATTCACTATACTGTAGTTAGATCTGTAGGGCTTATTTACTGCTAGTTGCAAGTTTGTATTCTTAAGCCACATCTGTCCTATCTTTTCACCCTTCCCCATTCCCTGGTAACCACCATTTTACACTCTCTTTTCATGAGTTTGGCTTTAGATTCCACATATAAATGGTATTATATAGTACTTGTCTTTGTATGATTTATTTAGCATAATGTGCTCAAGTTCCATCCATGTCATTACAAATGTCAGGATAGCCTTTCTCATGACTGAACAATATTTTATTTTATATCTATCACCTATCTATCTATCTATCTATCATCTATCTATCTATCTATCTATCTATCTATCATCTATCATCTATCTATCATCTATCATCTATCATCTATCTATCTATCATCTATTATCTATCTATCTATCTATCTATCTATCTATCTATCTATCTATCTATCATCTATCTATCTATCTATATCTATCATCTATCATCTACCTATCTATCATCTATCATCTATCTATCTATCTATCTATCTATCTATCTATCATCTATCTATCATCTGTCTATATTTATCACATCTTTATCCATTCATTTGTTAATGGACACTTAGATTGTTTCCATATCTTGGCTATTGTGAATAAAACTGCAATAAACATGGGAGTGCAGATATTTATTTTGTGTCCTGTGCTTATTTCGTTTGGGTATATGTCCAGGAGTGGAATTGCTAAATCATATGGTAGATCTATTTTTAAGTTTTTGAATAACCTCCATATTGTTTTCCATAGTTTTCTTATTCTTATTTGATCTAACAGATAATAGTTTGTTCAAAATAATAATAGGAATGTTTTTGATTTTGTAAGCATATATATATATGTACATATATAAATATATATATGTATGTATAAGCAAAATAAGTGACAGCAATGGTAAAGGTACAGAGGGAGGAATTAGGAATATTTTGTTATTATGTTACTTGTCCTACACATGAGGCAGTATAATGTTATTTGAAGACGGATTTGGAGCAGTTGTAGACATATATTACAAACTCCAGGGCAGCCACTAAAAATAATACAAAAAGAAGTATATCCAATGGAATATTATGCAGCCATCAAAAGGAATGAGATCTTGCCATTTGCAGTGACATGGATGGAACTGGAGGGTGTTATGCTGAGCGAAATAAGTCAATCAGAGAAAGACATGTATCATATGACCTCACTGATAGGAGGGATTCTTAATCTCAGGAAACAAACTGAGGGTTGCTGGAGTGGTGGGGGGTGGGGTGGGAGGGATGGTGTGGCTGGGTGATAGACACTGGGGAGGGTATGTGCTATGGTGAGTGCTGTGGATTGTGTAAGACTGATGAATCACAGATCTGTAGCTCTGAAACAAATAATGCAATATATGTTAAGAAAAAAAAAAAAGATAGCAGGAGGGGAAGAATGAAGGGGGGGAAATCGGAGGGGGAGATGAACCATGAGAGACAATGGATTCTGAAAAACAAACTGATGGTTCTAGAGGGGAGGGGGGTGGGACGATGGGTTAGCCTGGTGATGGGTATTAAAGAGGGCACGTTCTGCATGGAGCACTGGGTTTTATGCACAAACAGTGAATCATGGACCACTACATCAAAAACTAATGATGTAATGTATGGTGATTAACATAACAATAAAAATAAAAATAAATAAAAAGAAGTAAAAAAAAAAAAGAAGTATATCAAACTTAATGATGAGAAACCCAAACAAAGCTTTCCCACTAAGATCAGGAACAAGGCAAGAATGTATTCTGTCACCACTGCTTTTCAACAGTGTATTAAAAGTCCTTGTTCATGCAATAGGACACGAAAAGGAAATAAAAGATGTACAGATCAAGAAGGAAGAAATAAAACTGTCTTTGTTTGCAGATGACATAATTGTCTATGTAGAAAATCTAAAAGAATTGACAAAAAAAATCCCTTGAACTAACAGGTGATTCTAGCAAGGTCTCAGAATACAAGGTTAGTATAAAAAAGTCAGTTGCTTTCCTATACCAGCAACGAACAAACAAAATCTGAAATTAAAAACACATTATTATTTATATTAGCACTTCCAAAAAGGACATATTTAGGTATAAATCTAACAAAATATGTACAAGATCTATATGAGGAAAACTACAAAATTCTGATGAAAGGGTATCAAAGAAGTAAATAAATGAGGAGATATTCCATGTTCATGGATTTAAAAACTCAATATGTCAATTCTTCCCAACTTGATCTATAGATTCAGTGCAATCCCAGTCAAAATTCTGGCAAGTTATTTTATGGCTATCGACAAACTGAATCTAAAGTTTATATGGAGAGGCAAAAGGCCCAAAATAGCCAATAGAATGTTGAAGAAGAACAAGTTGGAAGACTGATATCAATACTTATTATAAAGTTACACAACCAGGACATTGTGGTTTTGGTGAAAGAATAGACAGATCAATAGATAGAATGGAGAGGCCAGAAAAAGACTTATAGTCTATTGATCTTTGACAAAGGAGCAAAGGCAATACAATGTAATAAAGTTAGTATTTTCAACAAATGGTGCTGGAACAACTGGACGTTCATGTGCAAAAAAACCCAAAAAACAAAAAACAAAGAACTTTCAGAGTTCTTACACCATTTTTAAGAATTACTCAAAATGAGTATGTGTTCTGGTAAACGCTGTGAATTGTGCAAGACTGTTGAATCTCAGATCTGTACCTCTGAAACAAATAATGCAATAGATGTTAAGAAAGAAAAAAAGAAGAAGAAGAATGTAGCAGGAGGGGAAGAATGAAGGGGGGGAAATCGGAGGGGGAGAAGAACCATGAGAGACGATGGACTCTGAAAAACAAACTGAGGGTTCTAGAGGGGAGGGGGTTGGGAGGATGGGTTAGCCTGGTGATGGGTATTGAGGAGGGCACGTTCTGCATGGAGCACTGGGTGTTATGCACAAACAATGAATCATGGAACACTATATCTAAAACTAATGATGTAATGTATGGGGATTAACATAACAATAAAAAAATTAAAAAAAAAAAAAAAAAAAAGAATTACTCAAAATGAATCACAGACCTAAATGTAAAATGCAAAATCTATACAACTCCTAGAAGATAACATGGGAGAAAATCTAGGTGATCTTGAATATGGCAATGATTTTTTAGATACAACACCAAAGACATGATCCATGAAAGAAATGATTGATAAGATAGCTGACATTAAAATTAAAAACTTCTGGGGTGCCTGGGTGGCTCAATCGGTTAAATGTCAAATTCTTGATTTTGGCTCAGGTCATGATCTCAGGGTCATGAGATTGAGCTCCCAATGGGCCCCACACTCAGCGGAGAGTCTGCTTGAGATTCTCCCTCTCCCTCTGCCCCTCCCCCCCCCACGCTCTCTCTCTCACAAATAAGTAAATAAATAAATCTTTAAAAAAATTAAAATTTCTGCTCTGTGAGACAACATCAAGACAATGAGAAGACAAGCCACAGACCAGGAGGAAATATTGCAAGACACATTTGATAAAGAACTGTTATCCAAAATATCAAAGGATTCTTAAACTCAACAGTAAGAAACTGAACAGCTTGTTTAAAAAATGAGCCAAAGACCTAAACAGACATATCACCAAGAAAAGATATACAGATGACAAGTAAGCATATGAAAGGTTGTCTAACATCATGTGTTAATAAGGAATTGTAAATTAAAACAACAATGACCATTCTCATAGGTCTGTCAAAATCCAAAACACTGACAACATAACATCAAATGCTGGTAATGGTGTGAAGCAATGGGAACTCTTATTCATTGTTGGTGGGAATGCAAAATAGTGCTTTAGATGAATATTTGCTAATATTAAAAGTTGTTTGCAATGTTTTAAATGAAAAAAATTACAAAGCCATTTCCTGTTATATGTTTTTTTTTTTTAAAGATTTTATTTATTTATTTGACTGAGAGAGACACAGCAGGGGGAGCAACAGACAGAGGAAGAGGGAGAAGCAGGCTCACCAAGCAGGGAACCCAATGTGGGGCTCCACTCCAGGACCCTGGGATCATGACCTGAGCCGAAGGCAGACGCTTAATGACTCAGCCACCCAGGTGCCCCTGTTATATGTTTATAGATATAAGTCTGTATGTTTATTTTTATATCATTGGAACAGTGCAGAGCAGAAGATAACACTGTATGTGCTTACTTATTTAATCCTCTTAATAAAACTATGATGTAAGTATGTTATTACCAGGATAACCCACTTTTTATTAAAATATACATAGAAATAGTTCTGGAAGAGTATGAAATGATTCCTGGAGTTGTTGTTGAAATAATTTCTGGAAGGATATGAAAAGATGTCTTTGACCAATTTTTTCTTTTCTTTTATCTGTATTTTATTATTTCTCTAAAGTGAACACGTATTAGTATTTTACCAAGAAAAAAAAGCAATTCTGTTTATTTTACTCACTTAAGTTAGTTTTTACAATAGGCATCTCAAACTATAGCTATGGGTATAAACTGAAAAGCAAATCTTCCTCTATGAAGTCCCCAAGGGGACTTTTCCCAGAGGGAGCCACTGTAAGTGGTTTCTTGTGAATCTTTTCAGAGATTGTCTCTATATTTATAAGCATATATGTATATAAGATTCTTTTCCCTTCCACCCCTTCCCCAATGAATGGCAGCATCTTATACACAGTTCTTTATTTTGCCTTTTTATTTAATTGCACATCTTGGAGTTTGTTCTAAATGCATGCATATAAAGCAGTCTTATTCAAACCAAGAGAGACTGTGGACTCTGGGAAACAAACTGAGGGTTTTAGAGGGGAGGGGGTTGGGGGGATGGGTTAGCCCAGTGATGGGTATTAAGGAGGGCACGTATGGCATAGAGCACTGGGTGTTATATGCAAATAATGAGTCATGGAACACTACATACTATATGGTGACTAACATAACATAATAAAAAATAAAATAAATCTTTATGAAAAACAAAACAAAACAAAACAAAAAAACCCCAAAACAAAACAAAAGAAGATGTGGTCCATATATACAATGGAATATTACTCAGCGATCAGAAAGGATGAATACCCAACTTTTGCATCAACGTGGATGGAACTGGAGGAGATTATGCTAAGTGAAATAAGTCAAGCAGAGAAAGACAATTATCATATGGTTTCACTTATTTGTGGAGCATAAGGAATAACATGGAGGACATTAGGGGAAGGAAGGGAAAAATGAAGGGGGAATCAGAGGGGGAGATGAACCATGAGAGACTATGGACTCCAGGAAACAAACTGAGGGTTTCAGAGGGGGGAGGTGATGGGGGGGATGGGTTAGCCCGGTGATGGGTGTTAAGGAGGGCACATATTGCTTGGAACACTGGGTGTTATATGCAAACAATGAATCATGGAACACTACATAAAAAACTAATGATGTACTGTAGTGTGACTAACATAATTAAGAAAATAAATAAAATAAACATTTTCATAAAAAATAAAGCAGTCTCATTGTTTTTAATAGCTGCAAAATATGTTATTGTTTTGGTGCACCCTGATTTATTTAACACTTCTCCTAATAATGGGTATTTAGGATGTTTCTAGTCTTTTGCTATTGTAGAGATAGATGCTACAATAAATATTCTTGTGCACACTTTTTTTTTTCTGAATATGTACAAGAATATCTGGGGTATACATTTCTTGAAACGTAAGTGCCAGGTCAAAGGGTTAATGTATTAAAAAATTTTGGTATTTGCCAAATAGCCCTCAAAAGAGGCTGTGTCAGTTGGTATTCCCAACAAAGTGGTTGACTAGTTACATATCTATTATGTACCTACAAGGGGTAGTGAAGTACCTGTTTCTTTTTCCTCACACCACAGGGTGTTCAAATATTATTTGAAATGTGACAAAAGGAAATAGATCAAGCAACCATTCTTTTTAGACTTGATCTGACATTTGTGTTGAGATTACCGTAAGACATTGGGACTGGAGTAAAAATATACTGTTTTATTTTGCCTGGACCCAATTGTTTTCAAAACAAACTGAGAAATCGTTTTATATATTGTTGAAGGGCTTTACAGAGATTTAACTTAAAGGATTGTGGAGAAGATTGCTCGTTCTGAGTTTCAGAGAAACTTGTACACTAAGGCTTGACAGTTAGTGGTCTTCTGTCTATGGCTTGTCTGTTTCACCAGCTCTCCCCAGAACTTTCTCTCAATGAAAAGGAAATTAGTGAGACTCACCCTTTCACTGTTTTCTTACCAATTGATTTGGATTCTTGCAATGGGTTTGGGTTTCTTGCAAGGAACTGCCCTTCATGACAGGAAATGCCTCAATTCCACTAAGCCTGGAAGTCAGGCTTTGGATGATCATCAGCATTAATAATTACTTCATAACATCATTACAGCCAGTACATTGATTTAGGAAAAAACAAACAAACAAACAAACCAAGCCAATGTAATATATTTTGTACAGAAGGAGAGGGAATTCTGAGAGCAGGTGCAATTTGAATTGCATTATTTCATTACTTGCTCATCATGTTTGGCTGCTGCCAGAAGAGCAAAGATGCCTCAGACTATTTCTTCTTCTTCTTCTTCTTCTTCTTCTTCTTCTTCTTCTTCTTTTTTTTTTTTTTGAGACAGTTAACTTCATTTTGTGAGATGTGAATGAGACCCACATAACTCATTTAGACGCAGCCCAGTACTCAGATACCTAATAATTATTTTCTTGGATGTTTATTGGGTTTTGTGGACTTTTTAGAGATGGTTCTATTATGTGTTTGATAAACAGAGAAGACTTTGGGAGGGGAGATAGTGACCTTCCCTTCTGATGGAAGATGAAATGAGGTTCCTGCCCTGGAGACGAATAAGAGGGGATGCTGCCAACCTCCTTTGTACCCCCTTCTAGGAGGTTTGTGGTCTGCAACTGTAATTGATTCTTTACAACAATTCCTGGAAAGTTTTGGGTGCATGTCAAGGCTTTTAGAGATTCCCTGGATTCAGAGGATGACAGATTTGAATGGGTCCAGATCCTGCCCTTTCCATGAATACCACAAATCTGAACACCTTGAAAAAGTCACCGCCCCTCTATCAAGGAAACTGAAATGCAGTCACATGTTGAATAAACTCTTTTGCCTTGTACACCTCTGCAGGGAATAAAGACATTGTGTTAGCATAAATGTTTTGAAAAAATATAAAGCATTCTATACATATGTGGTAGCTACTTTTGATAATACTATCCTTTTCTTATACTTTTCATGGATCCCTGATGAATAGAAGAAGGATGTGGGAGGGTTGTGTCTACCTACACAACTTCCTACTATAGAGTTTCCTGGGCCCAACAGTCCAGATAGTGGCTACAATCCCTTCTTCCCAGGCTGTCTGAGTCCTTGAGGAGAAAGTCTGCCACGTGGCTACCCCATCTGGGCACAACTAACCCTAAGGTGAGTCTGAACACTCTCAGACTGCTTGCTCCTGGCACAGGGAGAGAAGCTGTAGAAAATGCAGGGGCCGAGCAGCTTAGCTGGCATCCAGGGTGATAAGGATGAAGGTCGAGCCTACTTTTGGAGGTAATGGTGACAGGGCTTCTGATGTGTCAGCCCCTAAGCCTGTGAATTTGGGATTTGGTCTCAGGTAACCTGTTGGATCTATGACCCACACAAGGACCCTCCATGTAGCCTCTCCATATTGGTCTCAGGACGACCTGGCCTGGCTTCCTCCAGGCTGGCATCTGGGAGGAAGCATCTCTTCCTCCTCTTTAAAGGTGAAACAAACCTGCAAAGACCTCTGTGACCTGTGGTGATCCATTAGCCTTAGAGGAGGAGGAGGGAGTGAGGAGTTCCAAGCAGGGCTTACACTCTACGTGTAGTCTCTTGTTTGAGCCTTACCACAGTCTGTGATATAAATACTATTACCCCCATTTAACACATGAGAAAATGGGAGTAGAGAGAGATAAAATTGATCACCCAAGATGTTACTTGGCTAAAAAGAGATGGTAGCAGAATTTGAACCTAGGATTCTGACTCCAGAGCCCTGGCTCCCAATTGCTGTGCTGCCTCTCCTTCCCATGCACTTAACACTTCTCTGGATACTCTGGTTGAATATGCCTGGTCCAGAGCAGATGTTCAACATATTTGTGAACTTGGTAATGAAAGTCAGATATAAAATGAAAAGGTAAATATTGGTAACTCAGATGCTTCTTGTGGCAGTGACTTATGTGTTCACAAAGCCCAGGGGCACAGAGTCATTTCTCATGCAATTAGTAGGGTTCACAGAATGTGGGCCCTTTCAGATCCTGCACATGGAACCTCCTGCCATCCTCCATACTTCTTCTTTCTTTCCCCATCCACTGGGTTCCCAATCCACGAGAATTGGAGGGCACAGAGCAGGGAAGAACCACAAGACAGAAGGAGCTTGGGTAGAGGAGAGCCATTCAGGAGAGTGGCCTGATCGGGAGCATACTTTTATCTGAGCAAGAATACTATTTTTTATTCTGTTAAGCTATTGAAGTCTTGAGGTCTGTTACAGCAGTTAGATACAAGTAATACACTTCTTTAAGAAAGGCTTGTTTTAGGCTGTTTTTTGTTTGCTTAGGAATCTTCATCTATGACCTTCAGTTTAACTTGCAGTGAGTACGTGTGTGTATGTGCATGTTGTGAATGTGTCAACTTTGAATATACAAAGCTTACTTATCTCTACTCTGTTCCCAAGTTTGAAATCCTTGAGTACCTACCTCTTTCTCCCATGACTTCTAAAACAGATCTCTTTAAGAGATATCCAGAACTAAATATTATAGCAGTTTATATAATTTCCTTTTGAACAAACTTTTCTTCAGCTAACTGTGAGGCTGTCTCCTTCATTTACTTTCATGGAAGCTCTTAGTATGAAGCTGCCTGAAACTGAAATCTCTGGCCAGCATAGCAGAGAAGTGTGCTGGTATTTAAAAGGAAACCTTTCAGGTAATGCCTTTACAGGAAACTTTGAGGTGCAAAGGATGGTTGATGCCATGACTGCTACAAGCAATGAGGTGTCTGGTAGGGGTGGGGACGTTCAGGGTATCACACCTAAGAATCTTCAGAGCCAGAAAAGATACTCTGGTTGAATATCAGAGGATGGAATGACTGGAGACGCAGATGAAGGCAAAGATTTTCTGATTCCTGAAAAGAGCCCTAAATGGAGGAGATGAAGGAAATCATGGCCATTTTAGAGTCATTACAACTGATGCAGCAAACGGGATAAGCCATTATAATGTTTGAACTGATGGATCCCTTATTGGCTTGCTCAAATAAAATTCAGATTTTTCTCACCAGCTAAACCATAAGAGTGACTTAATCTGCTGCTGGTAGATGACGAGGTTGGCTTTGTTAACCCCAACTGATAGATAAGGAAACAGAGGGAACTGAAGTGACTTGCTCAAGGTCACTTCTCTAGTAAGTGGCAGAGCTTGGACTTGGACCCATGTCTGTCTACTGCCAAAGCTAGGATTTGGGGTTGTGTTTCATTGCCTCGCCTTGTTAACATGTGCTTGTCTACTGTGATTATTCTAGGAAATCTTACACACAATGTCACCTGGAGTTTCTCCACCAGTCTTCCTTATGTTTTTATCTGTTGTGACTTCTTGTTCTTTTCACCCATCACCAAGGCAAAGGGATAAAGCTGTCCTTCTGTTTGATGTATACTCCTCAGGCTGTGCAGCTCTCAACCGTGGCTGCCCATTAAAATTCCCTGGGGGACTTAAAGAGTACTGATGCCCAGGCCTCACCTCTAGAGATTCTGACAAGGGTGGGATAAGGCCTAGGCATTGGTATTTTTCAGAACGCCCAGGGAGTTTTAATGTGCAGCCAGGAATGGGGGAGGAACCCATTTTAACAACAGCCCAGGAGAGAGGAGGGGTGAGGAAGAAGAAGCAATTCATATATTTAAGTATAATGAAATAGTTTTTCTCCCAGGGAAAGGTACTAGGGAGAATATATTGTGGTTAGCTGGCCGGAAACCCAATTCAAACTAGTTCAAACAAAAGAAGGGGATGGCTAATCTCACAGAACTGAAGGGCCTCAATTCCCCTTCCAGGGTCATCTGGCTCTCTCTGCCTCCCTGTCTGTCTCCCCCTCTGTTTTTCCCTCTGCTGGCTTCACACTGTAGACTGGCATCCCTGTGTGTCATCAGACACGGCTGCTTTTGGCACTCCACTCACATCCTTCCAGTTTGGCAATCTTGCAGGGAAAGGGACTGCTCTTTTCAAATGTTTGTGTATTAATCCAGGAAAGGACTTGTGTCACAAATCCACCCTGAGGCCACTCTATCCTTGTGGCTAAGTGGTTGTGGGGCAGTGGGACTGCAGCCCTCCAGGATCCCATCACAACACAGCAGATGCACCCCTGGAGTCTTAGACTGAGTGTGGTAGCTTGCTAGGGCAGAAAGGGAAGAAAGAACATTCTGAGAAGTGGGAAGAGCTTGTAAAATGTGCAGGAATGTTAAGGACTGTGACATGCCTAGTACATGGCAAAATGTCTGGGTGGCTGGAGTTCGGCATTGATGGGACCGTGGTGAGAATGGGGATGGAGATATGGCAGCAGGGACTGGTGATGAAGGACCTTGAAGGACATGCTAAGGACCCTGGATGGCATCTGGTAGGTTGGGAGCATTACAGGTGTTAAGCAGGAGGGTGATTTGATAAAGATTATCCCTTAATTTTATCCCTTAATTATCCTGGAGTGTGGAGCGGGGAGACTGTGCTCAGTTCACACTACTTGGTTCTATCTGACACTGTTGAAATAATCCACAAAGAAGACCCAAGTATGTCACTCTTTATATATGTATTTTATTTTAATTTATTTTTATTTTATTTTTTAAAGTTTATTTCTTTTTTTTCAAATTTTTTATTGTTATGTTAATCACCATACATTACCTCATTAGTTTTTGATGTAGTGTTCCATAATTCATTGTGCACAACACCCAGTGCTCCATGCAGAACGTGCCCTCTTTAATACCCATCACCAGGCTAACCCATTCTCCCACCCCCTCCCCTCTAGAACCCTCAGTTTGTTTCTCAGAGTCCATGGTCTCTCATGGTTCGTCTCACCCTCCGAATTCCCCCCCTTCATTCTTCCCCTCCTGCTATCTTCTTCTTTTTTTTTTTTTTTAACATATAATGTATTATTTGTTTCAGAGGTACAGATCTGTGATTCAACAGTCTTGCACAATTCACAGCGCTTACCAGAGCACATACCCTCCCCAGTGTCTATCACCCAGCCATCCCATCCCTCCCACCCCAACCCCCACTCCAGCAACCCTGAGTTTGTTTCCTGAGATTAAGAATTCCTCATATCAGTGAGGTTATATGATACATGTCTTTCTCTGATTGACTTATTTCGCTCAGCATAACAACGTCCAGTGCCATCCACGTCGTTGCAAATGGCAAGATCTCATTCCTTTTGATGGCTGCATAATATTCCATTGTATATATATATATATATATATATATATATATATATATATATACCACATCTTATTTATCCATTCATCTGTCGATGGACATCTTGGCTCTTTCCACATTTTGGCTATTGTGGACATTGCTGCTATAAACATCGGGGTGCACGTACCCCTTCGGATCCCTACATTTGTATCTTTGGGGTAAGTACCCAGTAGTGCAATTGCTGGATCATAGGGTAGCTGTATTTTCAACTTTTTGAGGAACATCTATACTGTTTTCCAGAGTGGCTGCAACAGCTTGCATTCCCACCAACAGTGTAGGAGGGTTCCCCTTTCTCCGCATCCCCGCCAACATCTGTCCTTTCCTGACTTGTTAATTTTAGCCATTCTGACTGGTGTGAGGTGGTATCTCATTGAGGTTTTGATTTGGATTTCCCTGATGCTGAGTGATGTTGAGAAATTTTTCATGTGTCTTTTGGCCATTTGGATGTCTTCTTTGGAAAAATGTCTGTTCATGTCTTCTGCCCATTTCTTGATTGGATTCTTTGTTCTTTGGGTGTTGAGTTTGATAAGTTCTTTATAGATTTTGGATACTAGCCCTTTATCTGATATGTCATTTGCAAATATCTTCTCCCATTCTGTCGGTTGTCTTTTGGTTTTGTGGACTGTTTCTTTTGCTGTGCAAAAACTTTTTATCTTGATGAAGTCCCAATAGTTCATTTTTGCCCTTGCTTCCCTTGCCTTTGGCGATGTTTCTAGGAAGAAGTTGTTGTGGCTGAGGTCGAAGAGGTTGCTGCCTGTGTTCTCCTTTAGGATTTTGATGGACTCCTGTCTCACATTGAGGTCTTTCAACCATTTTGAGTCTATTTTTGTGTGTGGTGTAAGGAAATGGTCCAGTTTCATTCTTCTGCATGTGGCTGTCCAATTTTCCCAACAGCATTTGTTGAAGAGACTGTCTTTTTTCCATTGGACATTCTTTCCTGCTTTGTCAAAGATTAGTTGACCATAGAGTTGAGGGTCCATTTCTGGGCTCTCTATTCTGTTCCATTGATCTATGTGTCTGTTTTTGTGCCACTACCATACTGTCTTGATGATGACAGCTTTGTAATAGAGCTGGAAGTCCGGAATTGTGATGCCGCCAGCTTTGCTTTTCTTTTTCAACATTCCTCTGGCTATGCGGGGTCTTTTCTGGTTCCATACAAATTTTAGGATTATTTGTTCCATTTCTTTGAAAAAAGTGGATGGTATTTTGATGGGGATTGCATTGAATGTGTAGATTGCTCTAGGTAGCATTGACATTGTCACAATATTTGTTCTTCCAATCCATGAGCATGGAACGTTTTTCCATTTCTTTGTGTCTTCCTCAATTTCTTTCATGAGTATTTTATAGTTTTCTGAGTACAGATCCTTTGCCTCTTTGGTTAGATTTATTCCCAGGTATCTTATGGTTTTGGGTGCAATTGTAAATGGAATCGACTCCTTAATTTCTTTTTCTTCTGTCTTGTTGTTGGTGTATAGGAATGCCACTGATTTCTGTGCATTGATTTTATATCCTGCCACTTGATTGAATTCCTGTATGAGTTTTAGCAGTTTTGGGGTGGAGTCTTTTGGGTTTTCCACATAAAGTATCATATCATCTGCAAAGGGTGAGAGTTTGACTTCTTCTTTGCTGATTTGGATGCCTTTTATTTCTTTTTGTTGTCTGTTTTCTGTGGCTAGGACTTCTAGTACTATGTTGAATAGCAGTGGTGATAGTGGACATCCCTGCCGTGTTCCTGACCTTAGGGGGAAAGCTCTCAGTTTTTCCCCACTGAGAATGATATTCGCTGTGGGTTTTCATAGATGGCTTTTAGGATATTGAGGTAGGTACCCTCTCTGCCTATACTCTGAAGAGTTTTGATCAAGAAAGGATGCTGTACTTTGTCAAATGCTTTTTCTGCATCTATTGAGAGGAACATATGATTCTTGTTCTTTCTTTTGTTAATGTATTGTATCACGTTGATTGATTTGCGGATGTTGAACCAACCTTGCAGCCCAGGGATAAATCCCACTTGGTCGTGGTGAATAATCCTTTTAATGTACTGTTGGATCCTATTGGCTAGTATTTTGGTGAGAATTTTTGCATCCATGTTGATCGGGGATATTGGTCTGTAATTCTCCTTTTTGATGGGGTCTTTGTCTGGTTGGGGATCAAGGGAATGGTGGCCTCATAAAACAAGTTGGGAAGTTTTCCTTCCATTTCTATTTTTTGGAACAGTTTCAGAAGAATAGGTATTAATTCTTCTTGAAATGTTTGGTAGAATTCCCCTGGGAAGCCATCTGGCCCTGGGCTTTTGTTTGTTGGGAGATTTTTGATGACTGTTTCTATTTCCTAAGTGGTTACAGGTCTGTTCAGGTTTTCTATTTCTTCCTGGTTCAGTTTTGGTAGTTGGTACATCTCTAGGAATGCATCCATTTCTTCCAGGTTATCTAATTTGCTGGCATAGAGTTGCTCATAATATGTTCTTATGATTATTTGTATTTCTTTGGTGTGGTTGTGATCTTTCCTCTTTCATTCATGATTTTCTTGATTTGGGTCATTTCTCTTTTCTTTTTGATAAGTCTGGCCAGGGGTTTATCAATCTTGTTAATTCCTTCAAAGAACCAGCTCTTAGTTGCGTTGATCTGTTCTACTGTTCTTTTGGTTTCTATTTCATTGATTTCTGCTCTGATCTTTATTATTTCTCTTCTCCTGGTGGGTTTAGGCTTTATTTGCTGTTCTTTCTCCAGCTCCTTTAGGTGTAGGGTTAGGTTGTGTACTTGAGACCTTTCTTGTTTCTTGAGAAAGGCTTGTATTGCTATATACTTGCCTCTTAGGACTGCCTTTGCTGCATTCCAAAGATTTTGAACAGTTGTGTTCTCATTTTCATTGGTTTCCATGAATTTTTTTAAATCTTCTTTAATTTCCTGCCTGACCCATTCATTCTTTAGTATGCTCTTTAGCCTCCATGTATTTGAGTTCTTTCCGACTTTCATCTTGTGATTGAGTTCTAGTTTCAAAGCATTGTGGTCTGAAAATAGGCAAGGAATGATCCCAATCATTTGGTACCAGTTGAGACCTGATTTATGACCTAGGATGTGATCGATACTGGAGAATGTTCCATGGGCACTAGAGAAGAATGTGTATTCCGTTGCTTTGGGATGGAATGTTCTGAATATGTCTGTGAAGTCCATTTGGTCCAGTGTGTCATTTAAAGTCTTTATTTCTTTGTTGATCTTTTGCTTAGATGATCTGTCCATTTCAGTGAGGTGGGTGTTAAAATCCCCCACTATTATTGTATTGTTGTCCATGTGTTTCTTTGCTTTTGTTATTAATTGGCTTATATAATTGGCTGCTCCCATGTTAGAGGCATAGATATTTACAATTGTTAGATCTTCTTGTTGGATAGAGCCTTTAAGTAGGATATAGTGTCCTTCCTTATCTCTTATTACAGTCTTTAGTTTAAAATCTAATTTGTCTGATATAAGGATCGCCACCCCAGCTTTCTTTAGGTGTCCATTAGCATGGTAAATGGTTTTCCACCCCCTCGTTTTCAATCTGGGTGTGTCTTTGGGTCTAAAATGAGTCTCTTGCAGACAGCATATCAATGGGTCTTGTTTTTTAATCCAATCTGATAGCCTGTGTCTTTTGATTGGGGCATTTAGCCCATTTACATTCAGGGTAACTATTGAAAGATAGGAATTTAGCTCCATTGTATTGCCTGTAAGGTGACTGTTACTGTATATTGTCTGTGTTCCTTTCTGGTCTATGTTACTTTTAGGCTCTCTCTTTGCTTAGAGGACCCCTTTCAATATTTCTTGTAGGGCTGGTTTCGTGTTTGCAAATTCCTTTAGTTTTTGTTTGTCCTAGAAGCTTTTTATCTCTCCTTCTATTTTCAATGACAGCCTAGCTGGATATAGTATTCTTGGCTTCATATTTTTCTCATTTAGTGCTCTGAATGTATCATGCCAGTCCTTTCTGGCCTGCCAGGTCTCTGTGGATAGGTTTATTGCCAATCTAATGTTTCTACCATTGTAGATTACATATCTCTTCTCCCGAGCTGCTTTCAGGATTTTCTCTTTGTCTCTGAGACTCGTAAGTTTTACTATTAGATGTTGGGGTGTTGACCTATTTTTATTGATTTTGAGAGGGGTTGTCTGTGCCTCCTGGATTTTGATGCCTGTTTCCTTCCCCAAATTAGGGAAGTTCTCTGCTATAATTTGCTCCAATATACCTTCTGCCCCTCTCTCTCGTTCTTCTTCTTCTGGGATCCCAATTATTCTAATGTTGTTTCATCTTATGGTATCACTTATCTCTCAAATTCTGCCCTCATGATCCAATAGTTGTTTCTCTCTCTTTTTCTCAGCTTCTTTATTTTCCATCATTTGGTCTTCTATCTCACTAATGCGCTCTTCTGCCTCATTTATCCTAGCAGTTAGAACCTCCATTTTTGATTGCACCTCATTAATAGCCTTTTTGATTTCGACTTGGTTAGATTTTAGTTCTTTTATTTCTTCAGAAAGAGTTTCTCTAATAACTTTCAGTCTTTTTTCAAGCCCAGCTAGTATGTTTAAGATCATCATTCTGAACTCTAGTTCTGACATCTTACTAATGTCCGTATTGATTAGGTCCCTGGCAGTTGGTCCTGCCTCTTGTTCTTTTTTTTGAGGTGATTTTTTCCATCTTGTCATTTTGTCTAGAGGAGAATAGATGAATGAGAGAATAAAATGCTAACAGGGTAACCATGTCCCCAGAAAATATACACTAAACAAATCAAAAAGACCCGAAACCAGGGGGAAAGAAAGGGAAAGAAAGAAAAAAAGAAGAAAAAAAAAAAAACAGAAAAATATAAAAACAAACAAAAACAAAACAAAACAAAACAAAAACAGAATATGATCAAATATGATCAGGCTGGTGCATAGATCAGTGCCACACACTAGATTTTGGGTGTATTTTGGTCCTAGAAGAAAGTGCCTCTCAAAATTTTAAAGAAAGAAAAACTTATATATGTACAAAAATAAGGGTTGATATGATGAAGGGATGGAATATGACTGTAAAGATGAAAATTATAAAAAAAATTTTATAAAAGGAATTGATAAGAAGTTGTTTGAAAAAAGAAAAGAGGATTTAAAAAAAAAAGAAAAAAAAGGGAGAGAACGTGATCAGGCAAGAGAGTAGAACAAAACCATACACTAGAGATTTAGGGATATTTTGATCTGTTAGAAGAAACTGTATCCCAAAATTTTAAAGAGAGAACAACTTATATATATATGCCAAAAATAAGGGTAACTATTATGAAGGGATAGAATATGACTCTAAAAATGAAAAATAAAAATGTTTTTTTCAAAAAGGGATTGATAAGATGTTGGTTGAAAAAGGGAAAAAGAAAAATTCAAAAAAAAAAAAGTTAAAAAAATTAACTTTGAAAGACTAAAGAATCATGGTAAAAAAGCCATGGATTCTATGTGCATTATTCCCCTAGCGCTGGAGTTCTGCCGTTCTCATTGATCGGTAAACTTGGTCTTGGCTGGCTGTTCTTGCTGATCTTCTGGGGGAGGGGCCTGTTGCGGTGGTTCCCAAATGTCTTTGCCGGAGGTAGAATTGCCCCGCCCTTGCCCGGTCCGGGCTAAGTAATCTGCTTGGGTTTGCTCTCGGGAGCTTTTGTTCCCTTCAAGCTTTCCGTACAGCTTTGGAGGCGGAGAGTGAAAATGGTGGCCTCCCAATCTCCGCCCCGTAGAAGCCGAGAACTCGGGGCCCTGCTCCTCAGTGAGCCCCCAGAGAAAAGCAATCAGTCACTCCCGTCTCCCCGGTCTCCGGCCGCACTCCGTGCTCACCCGGCCAGTGACTGAGCGTTTCTATCTCTGGCACCCGACCCCGTGTGGAGTCTCCAAACCCAGCAGATCCCTGCGGTGCACTCCTGTGCCGCTCCTCCCAGGGGAGGAAAGTGAGTCTCCCCGGATCTGCCGGCTTGTTGGGTCCCTGCTGGAGGAGCAGTGGCCCGACTGTGGTGCAGATCACGGTTTATGGCAACCCTGAGCTGAGAGCCCGCTCCTCGGTTCCGTCTCTGCAGCCGGCTTCCCTGCTCTGATACCTGGGAGCTCTGCCGCAATCAGGCACCCCTGGTCTTTCTGTGACCCCGAGGGTCCTGAGACCACACTGTCCCACGAGGGTTCCACCCCCCGCTTAGCCACTGGAGCGACGTCCCTCAGCGGAGCAGACTTCTAAAAGTTCCGATTTTGTGCTTCGCGGCTCTATCACTTGCCAGAAGCGGCCGACGGTGGCCCCCTCCCCCGCCGTCTATCCTCCCGAATATCGCCTCGGATTCACTTCTCCGCACGTCCTACCTTCCAGAAAGTGGTAGCTTTTCTGTTCAGAGAGTTGTTGTTATTCTTTTCTTCGATCTCCTGTTGAGTTTGTAGGTGTTCAGAATGGTTTGATCCCTACCCAGCTGAATTCCTGAGACCAGATGAAATCCAGGTCTCCTACTCCTCCGCCATCTTGCTCCGTCCCCTCTATATGTATTTTAAAATATTTATTTATGTACTTGAGAAAGAGAGAGGGAGCATGAGGTGGGAGGGACAGAGGGAGAGGGAGAGACAGTGTGAAGCAGACTCTGAGCTGAGCATGGAGCCCAACTTGGGGCTGGATCCCAGGACTCTGAGATCATGACCTGAGCTGAAACCAAGAGTTGGATGCTCAACCAACTGCACCAGCCAGGTGCCCCTGTCACTCCTTATATTGATGAAACAATTTGTAGTCTCCAAACATATTCACATTCATTATGGAATTTGAGGTGAGTGCGGAGGATATTGTCATCCCCAGCTCATACATTCTGGCCATGGAGCCTTTGTCACTATATGTATTATGAATACATGACTCTGCTCTCACTCTGGCCTTTATGCATTCCTAATGGTTTCTTTTGATATACAGAAGTTCTTATTTTTAATATGGACCACTTTATCAAATTTGTCTTTTATGGTTAGTGTTGTTTGTGCCCTGTGTAAGTATTTTTGTTTACCTCAAGGTCATAAAGAGGTGATTTTCTTTTGAATTGGAAATCCAGGAAAGGCTTTCTGAGTAAGGGCCACTTAAGAGTAACCTTCAAGGATGCTGAGGAGAGGGCCAGGTGCTCAGGTGCTTATCCCAAGCTGTGCTGACTACTCTGTTTGCTCTGCCTTCTCCTCTAGTTGGATCCCTGTCTTTGGAACTGCAGATCCCTTAGTCCCTCAGGTTAGCCTGGAGCAGAGAGGGTAGAGGAAAGCAATGTGGCAGCAACACTGTTTGTCCTCTGCGTTAATGGATTATGCATCAGGCAGGAACAACATCAAATGCAGGTGAAGAATTGCCTTAAGGTTGACAGAGGTGAAGGCAGTGAGCTGAAGTAATGCTTTCAGGACAACTTTTGGCCTCCTGGGCCAGTTGGGAGGGAGGGCACACTTTCAAGGCACTGAAGACAAAGGACAGACCCCCTCCCCCTGCCCGATTTCCTAGCAAGTTTGATTTGATTTGAGAGGCTTTTGTGTGAAGTAGAAATCAATAACAACAGAACTGGCAAGTGTCTCCTGGCAGGGTCTGTGAGCACATTCCATCAGGAACGAATCAGGAGAGAGGACCTTGGGCCACATCCTCAAAACTGCACTTTTAATTTTTCTGGCACTAGGCTAATTTGGGTTTATTCGTCAGTGGTCGACAAGGAGACAGAATGAGTGTGAAGTGACAGTGCTGTCTTCAAAAACAACAGTAGTCCTCAGGACTGCCTGTGTTTTGGGGTCAGTCCTAGGTCAAGGGGAAGCTGAGTCATGAGTTTGATTTCTGTCTACCTCAGTTGACAGGATTTTGGGGTAATGGATAGCTAAGCCTGTAGGCTCTAGAGCCAAGACTGCCAGGTTTGAATTCTGGCTCTGTCACTTACATACTCTGGGACTGTGGGTAAGTGACTACACTCTGTGCTTCAGTTTCATTATCTGCAATATGAGAATAAGACAGTGGTGTACTGAGTGGATTAACTGAGTTAATACAGGTAAGATACCTGGAATGGCATTGGCACAGAGTCAGCAAATGTTATTCACTATTATTTTTTGTGTAGTCACAAGATTCCTAGGTTCCCAAAAGCTTCCTTGAACTTCTATAACAACCATGGGAAAATTATCAGAATACTTCAGGTACCCAAAAGCACGTTTGCCTGAAACATTCCAATAAAGGAGGCAAAAGTATGAGGCTGTAAACTGCTTTTTATTTTATTTTTTAAAAAGATTTTATTTATTTATTTAGAAAGAGAGAGAGTGTGAGCAGGGGGAGGGCCAGAGGGAGAGAGAAAGAATCTCAAGCAGACTCTCTGCTGAGCATGGAGCCCAATTTCATGACCTCTGAGATCATGACCTGAGCCGAAATCAAGAGTTGGACACTTAACGAACTGAGCCACCCAGGAACCCTTATAAGCTACCTTTTAAATGGTCTGGGTAATTGCTTCAATTCCCTGCACTCTGCTGGCTGGAACATGGCCTCTGAGCTGGAGACCTCTGGATTTTTTGAGGGAGAAGAGTCAGCTTTCAGAAAACCCAACTTCCTTAGAACTGGCTGCTTAGAAATCATATTGAGAAGAATCCCCATTCAGTTTAGATTGCACAGCAAATGTTTATGCTTCCACAGAAAATCTGCCCCTGGTGGTCTGAATTCCAACACCCTCTTCCCTTTTTAATATAACTTAATATAACTGTGGAAAATATATCAACTCTATGATAAACTTAAAGGTGATTTAATTTAATTAACCTGCATTAAAGTTAGTGAATAACTTATTTATAAATGCATAAACATTTATTTCTTGTTATCACATCCCAGGGTCTATAAGACTCCTATTTTCACTCAATTGCATAAATGATCAAGCATGAATAAATAAGCAAAAAATTCCCTAGGAACTTGCCTGAATCAACAACCACACAGAATGTTCTAGAATGCAAAGACTGAGAATTTATTACTGGCATGCTTATAATTTGACATTTATTCCCTTATGTCCTGAAAATTTCAATTTCTTAGAGCCCCTTGGGATTAGTCATAGTCATTTGCTTACACAGGAGGAGCAAAGCAGAGATTCCCAACTTTAGTCTCAAACTCTCACTTATTAGTTGTGTAACTTCCTTACTAAACCATCCAAGCCTCAATTTTCTCATTTTCTAAAATGAGATTAATAATGGCTCATCTGGTAGGGTCTGTGGTTTTCTGTGTAAAGCACCTGCCCAGTGTCTTGCATGTAGTAGCTACTTAATAAATATTAATTTATTTCTTTCTATGGTAGGAAGAATAATGCCTCTCCATCCCCTGCAATGGCCATAACCTAATCTCCAGAACCTGTGAATATGGTACATTATATGGTAAAAAGGACTTTGCACATGTGATTAGGTTTAGGACCTTGAGATAGGAAGATTATCCTGGATTTTCTAGGTGGGCCTAATGTAATCACATGAGTCCTGTTAAGAGGGAGCCCAAAGGGGAAAAATCAGAGGGAAAGTGATGTAATATGAAAACAGAGCAAGATTTTTTTAAATTTTATTTTTATTATTTGAGAGAGAGAGCATGAAAGTGGGTGAGGGGCAGAGGGAGAAGCAGACTTCCCACTGAGCAGGGAACCTGATGTGGGGCTCAATTTCAGGATTCTGGGATCATGACTTGAGCCAAAGGCAGATGCTTAACCAACTGAGCCACCCAGGTGCCCACTTTTTTAATTTTAATTTTTTATTTTGTTTTTATTATTTGAGAGAAAGAGAGAGAGAAGAGAACAGAGCAAGATTTGAAGATACTATATTGCTGGACTTCATGATGAAGGAAGTGACCATGAGCTAAGAAATGCAGGTAGCCTCTAGAAGGTGGAAAAGATAGAAAAAGGATTTTTCCCTAGAGCCTCTGGAAGGAACCATCCCTGACAACATCTTGAGTTTAGCTTCATAATATCCAATTTTAGACATTTGACGTCTAGAACTGTAAGAGAATAAATCTGCATTGTTTTAAACCATTATGTTTGAAACTAGGTACAGGGAACCAGAGCTGAGCTGGGATCTGTGCTTCTGGTGGGTGCTGTGGGAGTCAGAGTGCTGATGGCAGGGGAGGGGACGACTCTGGTGAAGGCCTAAAGGTGCTGCACAGGCTGGAAGGCTTGGATCCTGGGGCCAAGGGTGCAGATCTTAGTGAAGTGAAGAGTGGCAGGCAGCTGAATGAAGGCAACTGTGTGTTTCAGGTGTACAATAGAGTGATTCAACATTTCTATACATTACTTCATTGTTCATTAAGATATTGATGGGAGGCAATATGGCAAAGGAGTAGGGGACCCCGTTTCAACTGGTCACCTCAATTAGCTGGATATCTGTCAAACCTTTTCAAACACCCATGAAATCAGCCTGAGATGTAAGAAAATATAACTGGATCTCTACAAGCAGAAAAGTGACTGCTTTTTGCAGGGAAGGATGAGTCAAGTCATGAATCTGTGGAGAGATATTGGAAGATAAACAGAATGGGGAGGGAGCCTCCATAAGCTGGTTCCTGGAAAGTGATATAACATTGGAAACACAAAATTGGAGCCCTTAGAAATCTGCTCTAGGGAGAAACATCCCTTTCTGAAAGGGGCTCTGGAAATGAAAAGGTGGAATTCTAGGTGGGGCATTGTGGTCTCTGGATCTGAGGAGTCACAGAGCGAAAGGAGGTGCCTGAACTGGTAGAGTGCCTGAGCAGGGGAGCCAGGAAGCATGTTATGGTCAGCGAGCCCAGGAGAGGACTCTCAGCTTGGGTCTCCATAAACAGCGAGCTGGCTGGTCAGTAATCACTCTTTTCCTGAGCAGCCTGAAAAGGACTGGAACCTGTGCCCATAACCAGACAAATGCTCACAGGGCGGTAGTGGCTCAGAAAGGACTTTAGGGCAGCACCCAGACATGATCCAGGAGCTTTGCGTGTGCATGGGAGCCTGCAGTTGCTTGCGGTTTTAGAGTCCCAAAGGGCAGTCATTCCCGGGCTCCTGGGACTACTCTGAGACAGTTGCAATGGGCACACGCTGCGGGAGTCTGTGGTTTTTGGCGCATACAGAAGTGGAGACTGTTTGTCCCAGGGGGTTTATTAAAGAGGGCAGACTGTGTCTTTCTGCTCTGGGCTGAGGATTGGGCACAGCCATTTTTGCTCTGATCCTCTGAAGAGGCACAGAAAGACTCCAGGGAGCAAAACTCACACAGAGGACCAATTTGCACTGAGCCCATCCCCCTGACAGGGGGTGGGACAACTCTGCCCAGGCAGAGATACCTGAGAAACAGCGCAGTGGCCCCTCCCCCAGAAGAGACTGGAAGAACAGGTGGACGACAAGCCTACAGATCCCATAAGACTGTAAAATTCCAATGCCAGGGGAAAGTAGTATATTGAGCTCCAGGGTGCATCTTGTTTGCGTTGTGTTTTGGACTCTGTTCATTTGCCCACCCATCGTTTTATGGCCAGAAGACTAGAAGGAGGCACTCACACACACACACACACACACACACACACAAACAAAAACAAAAACAAAGCAAGAGGCAGTGTTCTCTGCCACAGAGCTAATCAATATGGATATAAATAAGATGTCAGAGATAGAATTCAGGATAGCAATCATAAAGTTAATAGCTAGGCTTGAGAAAAGCATAAGTGATAATATAGAATCTCTCAGGGCAGAAATGAGATCTAATCAGGCCAAACTTAAAAATGCTATGAGATGCAGTCGAAACTGGATACTCTAACAGTTAGGGTCAATGAGGCAGGACAGAGATAAGTGATCTAAAGGACAGGCTGATGGAAAGGAAGGAAACAGAAGAAAAAAGAGAAAAACAACTCATTGCACATGAAGAGAGACTTAGAGAATTTAATGATACATAGAAAAGAATGAATATCAGGATCATCAGGATCCAAAAGGGGGTAGAGAGAGAAAGAGAGAGTAGGCTTGAAGTTATATTTGAGCAAATCATGGCCAAGAACTTCCCTAATCTGGGGAAAGAAACAAGCATTCACATCCAAGAGACAGAGAGGACCCCTCCTAAAATCAGTAAAAATAGATCAACACTCCAACATATAATGGTGAAGCTTGCAAATCTTAGAGACAAGGAAGCTATCCTGAGAGCAGCTAAGGGGAAGAAATTTCTTACGTACGGAGGGAGGAACATCATAATAATATCAGACCCATCCACAGAAACCTGGTAAGCCAGAAAGGGCTGGCAAGACATATTCAGTGTACTAAATGAGAAGAACATGCAGCCAAGAATATTTTATTCAGCAAGGCTGTCATTCAGAATGGATGGAGAGATAAAAAGCTTCCAGGACAGGCAGAAACTAAAAGAATATGTGACCACCAAGCCAGGCCTGCAAGAAATATCAAGGGGGATTCCGTAAGTGAAGAGAGACCCAAGAGTAAGATAAACCAGAAAGCAACAGAGAAAATCTACAGAAACGGGGACTTTACAGGCAATATAATGGCACTCAATTCATATCTTTCAGTAGTTTCTCTGAATGTGAACGGATTGAATGCTCTAGTCAAAAGCCACAGGGTATCAGATTGGATAAAAAAGCAAGGCCCATTGATATACTGTCTACAAGAGACTCATTTTGAACCTAAGGACACCTCCAGATTAAAAGTGAAGGGATAGAGAAAAATTTACCATGCTAATGGACCTCAAAAGAAAGCTGGGGTAGCAATCCCCATATCAAACAAATTAGATTTTAAAGGAAAGATTGTAGTAAGAGACGTAGAAGGACACTATATCATACTTAAAGTGTATATCCAACAAGGTAAATATCTATGCCCCAGTGTGGGAGTAACCAATTATATAAACCAATTAATAACCAAAGTAAAGAAACATATCAGTAATAATACATTAATAGTAGGAGACTTCAATACTCCACTCACAAGCAAGGGACAGATCATCTAAGCAGAAGTACAAAAAAGAAACAAGAGGTTTGAATGACACATGGACCAGATGGACTTCACAGATATATACAGAACATTTCATCCTAAAACAACAGAATACTCGTTCTTCTCGAGTGCACATTGAACTTTCTCCAGAATAGATTACATACTGGGTCACAAATCAAGTCTCAACCAATACCAAAAGATTGGGATTATTCCCTGCATATTTTCAGACCACAATGCTTTGAAACTGGAACTTAACCACAATGGGAAAATTGGAAGGAACTCAAACACTTGGAGGTTAAAGAGCATCCTACTAAAGAATGAATGGGTCAACCAGGAAATTAAAGAAGAACTTAAAAGATTCATTGAAAGGAGAGGGGGGAAAGATGGCGGAGGAGTAGGGGACCCTATTTCAACTGGTCCCCGGAATTGAGCTGGATATCTACCAGACCACTCTGAGCAACCACGAAACCAGCCTGAGATGTAAGAAGATCTGGATCTCTATAAACAGAATATCGCAGGCGGTTGGTTTTGAGGTACGAAGCGGAGACCCGTGATTCTGTGGGCAGATATTGGAGGATAAACGGAGGTGGGAGGGTGCCTGGCCGTGGGGATCCTAAACGCCGGTGAGTGACAGCCTCGTGCGCTGCGGACGGGCACACACTCGCAGAATGATAGCATCGGGAAAGGACTTTAGGGCAGCCCCCGGGGTGGAAAACCAGACCGGCGGGGTCGCACGCACGAGAACTGGAGCCCCCCGGACAGAAACCGGAGCGACAGTCGCGCGCACGCGAACTGCAGCCTCCGAGATGGAAACCCGGTGCGCCGAGGTCGCGCCAGTGAACTGCAACCCCCGGAGGTGGAAACCCCGAGCGGTGGAGTCACGAGTGCGTCAACTGGGAGCGGCTGGCGGTTTTAGAAGGACAAAGGGCGGAGACGTGCCCCGACCTGGAGGCAGGACTGGGAGTGCTGCGGAGGGGCGCACAACCCAGGCCGCTGCAGTTTATAGCAGCACGGACAGAAATGGAGACAGTGTGGCCTGGAGAGCTCACTGAAGAACAGACTGAGGTCTCTCTGCTCTGAGGCAGAGGGTTGGAAACAGTCTCTTCTGCTCTGACTCGCGGAAGAGACGTGGAAAGCTGCCAGGGAAAGGCACCAGAGAACAAAAGCCCCAAAGACTGATTCCCACTGAGCCCATCCCCCACCACAGGGGTGCAGGGCAACTCCGCCCAAACAGGGTTGCCTGAGTAACAGCGCGGCAGGCCCCTCCCCCAGAAGACAGGCTGGGAAAACAAGAGGCCAGCAACCCTAGGGTCCCAAAAAACAGGTGCATCTTGCTCGGGTTCTGGTCAATAATTTGGACTCTATACATTCCCTCAAACACCCATCAACAGAATGACTAGGAGGAGGAGCCCCCAAAACAGAAGAGACTCAGAGATTATGACTTATGCTGCAGATTTACAAATGGATGCAGATATAACCAAGATGTCGGAGATGGAATTCAGGCTAGCAATTGTGAAGACAATGGCTAGAATGGAGAAATCAATTAATAGCAACATAGAGTCTCTAAGGGCAGAAATAAAAGGTGATTTGGCAGAACTTAAAAATGCTATCAATGAGATCCAATCCAATCCAGATCATCTAACAGCTAGGGTAACTGAGACAGAAGAGAGAATAAGCGATTTGGAAGACAGTATAATAGATAAAAAGGGAAAAGAGGAGGCCAGGGAAAAACAACTTAGAATCCATGAAAATAGAATCAGAGAAATAAGTGACACCATGAAGCATTCCAATGTCAGAATAATTGGAATCCCGGAGGGAGTGGAGAGAGAAAGAGAGCAAGAAGATGTATTTGAGCAAATCGTAGCTGAGAACTTCCCTAATCTGGGGAATGAAACAAACATTCGAGTCCTAGAGGCAGAGAGGACCCCTCCTAAGATCAAGGAAAACAGGCCAACACCCCAGCATGTAATAGCAAAACTTGCAAATCTTAGAACCAAGGAAACCATCTTAAGGGCAGTTAGGGGGAAGAGAGTCCTTACGTACAGAGGGAGGAACATCAGAATAACGTCAGACCTATCCACGGAGACCTGGCAAGCCAGAAAGGCCTGGCAAGACATATTCAGGGTACCAAATGAGAAGAACATGCAGCCAAGAATACTTTATCTGGCAAGGCTTTCATTTAGAATGGATGGAGAGATGCAGAGCTTCCATGACCGGCAGAAGTTGAAAGAATATGTGACCACTAAGCTGGCCCTGCAAGAAATATTAAGGGGGGTTCTATAAAAGGAGGAAGACTCCAAGAGTGATCTACAACAGAAATTTACAGGGACAATCTATAAAAACAACGTCTTCACAGGCAACATGATGATAATTAATTCATATCTTTCAATAATCACTCTCAATGTGAATGGCCTAAACGCTCCCATAAAACGGCACAGGGTTGCAGATTGGATAAAAAGACAGGACCCATCCATATGCTGCCTACAAGAGACTCATTTTGAACCTAAAGATACATCCAGACTGAAAGTGAAGGGAAGGAGATCTATCTTCCATGCCAGCGGACTTCAAAAGAAAGCTGGGGTAGCAATTCCTATATCAGACAAATTAGATTTTAAACTAAAGTCTGTAATAAGAGACACAGAAGGACACTATATCATTCTTAAAGGGTCTATCCAACAAGAAGATCTAACAATTGTAAATATCTATGCCCCCAACATGGGAGCAGCCATATACATAAGCCAACTGTTAACCAAAATAAAGAGTCATATTGATAACAATACGTTAATTGTAGGAGACCTCAATACTCCACTCTCAGCAATGGACAGATCATCTAAGCAGAAAATCAACAAGGAAACAAGAGCTTTGAATGATACATTGGACCAGATGGACTTCATAGATATTTACAGAACATTCCACCCTAAAACAACAGAATACTCATTCTTCTCGAGCGCACATGGAACTTTCTCCAGAATAGACCATATACTGGGTCACAAATCAGGTCTCAACTGATACCAAAAGATTGAGATTATTCCCTGCATATTCTCAGACCACAATGCTCTAAAACTGGAACTCAATCACAAGAAAAAATTTGGCAGAAATTCAAACACTTGGAAGCTAAAGATCACTCTGCTCAAGAATGTTTGGGTCAACCAGGAAATCAAAGAAGAACTTAAACAATTCATGGAAATCAATGAGAACGAAAACACATCAGTCCAAAACCTATGGGATACTGCAAAGGCGGTCCTAAGGGGGAAATACATAGCCATCCAAGCCTCACTCAAAAAAATAGAAAAATCCCGAATTCACCAACTAACTCTACACCTTAAAGAACTAGAGAAAAAGCAACAAACAATGCCTAAGCCACGCATCAGAAGAGAAATAATTAAAATTAGAGCAAAAATCAATGAATTAGAAACCAGAAACACAGTAGATCAGATCAATGAACCTAGAAGTTGGTTCTTTGAAAGAATTAATAAGATTGATAAACCACTGGCCAGACTTATCCAAAAGAAGAGAGAAAGGACCCAAATTAATAAAATTATGAATGAAAGGGGAGAGATCATGACTAACACCAAGGAAATAGAAACAATTATTAGAAATTATTATCATTAACTATATGCCAATAAACTGAGCAATCTGGATGAAATGGAGGCCTTCCTCGAAACCTATCAGCTGCCAAGACTGAAACAGGAAGAAATTGACAACCTGAATAGGCCAATAACCACTAACGAGATTGAAGCAGTGATCAAAAACGTCCCAAAAAACAAGAGTCCAGGGCCTGATGGATTCCCTGGGGAATTCTACCAAACATTCAAAGAAGAAATAATACCTATTCTACTGAAGCTGTTTCAAAAAATAGAAACAGAAGGAAAACTTCCAAACTCATTCTATGAGGCCAGCATGACCTTAATCCCCAAATCAGGCAAAGAGCCCTTCAGAAAGGAGAATTTCAGACCCATATCTCTGATGAATATGGATTCCAAAATCCTCAACAAAATCCTAGCTAATAGGATCCAACAATACATTAAAAGGATCATCCACCATGACCAAGTGGGATTTATCCCCGGGATGCAAGGGTGGTTCAACATTCGCAAATCAACCAATGTGATAGAACACATTAATAGGAGGAGGGAGAAGAACCATATGGCCCTCTCAATTGATGCAGAAAAAGCATTTGACAAAATGCAACATCCTGTCGTGATTAAAACTCTCCAGAGTATAGGGATAGAGGGAACATTCCTCAAGCTCATAAAATCCACCTATGAAAAACCCACAGCGAATATCATCCTCAATGGGGAAAAGCTGAGAGCCTTTTCCTTAAGATCAGGAACACGTCAAGGATGCCCACTCTCGTCACTGTTGTTCAACATAGTACTAGAAGTCCTAGCAACAGCAATCAGACAACAAAAAGAAATAAAAGGTATTCAAATTGGCAAAGAAGAGGTCAACCTCTCTCTTTTCGCAGATGACATGATACTTTATGTGGAAAACCCGAAAAGCTCCACCCCCAAATTACTAGAACTCATCCAGCAATTCAGTAATGTGGCAGGATACAAAATCAATGCACAGAAATCAGTTGCTTTCTTATACACTAACAACGCAACTGTAGAAAGAGAAATTAGAGAAACGATTCCATTTACAATAGCACCAAAAACCATAAGATACCTTGGAATAAACCTAACCAAAGAGGTAAAGGATCTATACTCTAGGGACTACAAAACACTCATGAAAGAAATTGAAGAAGACACAAAAAGATGGAAAAATATTCCATGCTCATGGATCAGAAGAATAAACATTGTTAAAATGTCTATGCTACCCAGAGCAATCTATACCTTCAATGGCATCCCGATCAAAATTCCAATGACATTTTTCAAAGTGCTGGAACAAACAATCCTAAAATTTGTATGGAATCAGAAAAGACCCCGAATTGCCAAGGAAATGTTGAAAAAGAAAAACAAAGCTGGGGGCATCACGTTGCCCGATTTCAAGCTATATTACAAAGCAGTGATCACCAAGACAGCATAGTACTGGCACAAAAACAGACATACAGACCAATGGAACAGAATAGAGAACCCAGATATGGACCCGCAACTCTATGGTCAAATAATCTTTGACAAAGCAGGAAAAAACATGCAATGGAAAAAAGACAGTCTCTTCAATAAATGGTGCTGGGAAAATTGGACAGCCACATGCAGAAGAATGAAACTCAACCATTCTCTAACACCATTCACAAAGATAAACTCAAAGTGGATGAAAGACCTCAATGTGAGACAGGAATCCATCAAAATCCTAGAGGAGAACATAGGCAGTAACCTCTTTGACATCGGCCACAGCCACTTCTTTCAAGATACATCTCCAAAAGCTAGTGAAACAAAAGCAAAAATGAACTTTTGGGACTTCATCAAGATAAAAAGCTTCTGCACAGCCAAGGAAACAGTCAACAAAACAAAGAGGCAACCCACAGAATGGGAGAAGATATTTGCAAATGACACTACAGATTAAGGGCTGGTATCCAAAATCTATAAAGAACTTCTCAAACTCAACACCCAAAAAACAAATAATCAAGTCAAAAAGTGGGCAGAAGAGATGAACAGACACTTCTCTGAAGAAGACATACAAATGACTAACAGACACATGAAAAAATGTTAATCATCATTAGCCATCAGGGAAATCCAAATCAAAACCACACTGAGATACCACCTTATACCAGTTAGAATGGCAAAAATGGACAGGGAAAGAAACAACAAGTGTTGGAGAGGTTGTGAAGAAAGGGGAACCCTCTTACACTGTTGGTGGGAATGCAAGTTGGTGCAGCCACTTTGGAAAACAGTGTGGAGGTTCCTCAAAAATTTAAAAATAGAGCTACCCTATGACCCAGCAATTGCACTCCTGGGCATTTACCCCAAAGACACAGATGTAGTGAAAGAAGGGCCATATGCACCCCAATGTTCATAGCAGCAATGTCCACAATAGCCAAACTGTGGAAAGAGCCAAGATGCCCTTCAACAGATGAATGGATAGAGAAGATGTGGTCCATATATACAATGGAATATTACTCAGCCATCAGAAAAGATGAAAACTTTTACATCAACATGGATGGGACTGGGTGAGATTATGCTAAGTGAAATAAGTCAAGCAGAGAAAGTCAATTATCATATGGTTTCACTTATTTGTGGAACATAAGGAATAACATGGAGGACATTAGGAGAAGGAAGGGAAAAATGGGGGGGGGAATTGGAGGGAGAGATGAACCATGAGAGACTATGGACCTGAGAAACAAACAGGGTTTTAGAGGGGAGGGGAGAGGGGGGATTGGTTAGCCCAGTGATGGGTATTAAGGAGGGCACGTACTGCATGGAGCACTGGGTGTTATACGAAAACAATGGGTCGTGGATCACTACATCAAAAACTAATGATGTACTGTATGGTGACTAACATAACATAATAAAATTAAAAAAAAAAAGATTCATTGAAACTGATGAGAATGAAAACACATTGGTTCAAAACCTATGGGATACTGCAAAGGCGGTCCTAAGAGGGAAATATATAACCATCCAACCCTTTCTCAAAAAATTAGAAAAATCCCAAATGGACAAGCTAAGATGGCTTCCCAGGGGAATTCTACCAAACATTTAAAGAACTAATACCTATTCTTCTCAAGCTGTTTCAAAAAACAGAAATGGAAGGAAAACTTCCAAACTCATTCTATCAGGCTAGCATTACCTCGATCCCCAAACCAGACAAAGACACCACCAAAAAGGAAAATTACAGACCAATATCCCAATGAACATTGAACATGGATGCAAAATTTCTCACCAAGACACTAACCAATAGGATCCAACAGTACATTAAAAGGATTATTCACCACGATCAAGTGGGATTTATTCCTGGGCTGCAAGGATGGTTCAACATTTGCAAATCAATCAACGTGATAGATCACATTAATAAAAGAAAGGACAAAAAACATATGGTCCTCTCAATAGATGCAGAAAAAGCATTTGACAAAGTACATCATCCTTTCTTTTATTATTATTATGTTATGTTAATCGCCATACATTACATCATTAGTTTTTGATGTAGTGTCCCATGATTCATTGTTTGCATATACCACCCAGTGCTCCATGCAGAACGTGCCCTCTTTAATACCCATCAACAGGCTAACACATCCCCCAACCCCCCTCCCCTCTAGAACCCGCAGTTTATTTTTCAGAGTCCGTAGTCTCTCACGGTTTGTCTCCTCCTCCGATTTTCCCCCTTCATTTTGCCCCTCCTGCTATCTTCTTCTTCTTCTTCTTCTTTTTTTTTTTTAAACATATAATGTATTATTTGTTTCAGAGGTACAGGTCTGTGATTCAACAGTCTTACACAATTCACAGCACTCACCATAGCACATACCCTCCCCAATGTCTATGCCACCCCATCCCTCCCACCCCCCACCACTCCAGCAACCCTCAGTTTATTTCCCGAGATTAAGAATTCCTCATATCAGTGAGGTCCATATGATACATGTCTTTCTCTGATTGACTTATTTTGCTCAGCATAATACCCTCCAGCTCCATCCACGTCATTGCAAATGGCAAGATCTCATTCCTTTTGGTGGCTGCATAATATTCCATTGTGTATATATACCACCTCTTCTTTATCCATTCATCTGTCGATAGACATCTAGGGTACAGCATCCTTTCTTGATTAAAACTCTCCACAGTGTAGGGATACAGGGAACATACCTCAATATCAGAAAGGCCATCTATGAAAAGCCCACAGCGAATATCATTCTCAATGGGGAAAAACTGAGAGCTTTCCCCCTGAGGTCAGGAACACGACAGGGATGCCCACTCTCACCACACTGCTGTTTAACATAGTACTCGAAGTCCTAGGCTCAGCAGTCAGACAACAAAAAGAAATAAAAGGCATCTGAATCAACAAAGATGAAGTCAAACTCTTGCTCTTCACAGATGACACAAACTCTATGTGGAACACTCAAAGACTCCACCCCAAATTGCTAGAACTCATACAGGAATTCAGCAAAGTGGCAGGATATAAAATCAATGCACAGAAATCAGTTGCATTCCTATACACTAACAATGAGACAGAAGAAAGAGAAATTAAGGAATCAATCCCATCCACAATTGCACCAAAAGCCATAAAATACCTAGGAATAAACCTAACCAAAGAGGCAAAGGATCTGTACTCAGAAAACTACAGAACACTCATGAAAAAAATTGAGGAAGACACAAAGAAATGGAAAAACGTTCCATGCTCATGGATTGGAAGAACAAATATTTTTAAAATGTCTGTGATGCCCAGAGCAATCTACACATTCAATGCCATCCCTATCAAAATACCATTGACATTTTTCACAGAGCTGGAACAAACAATCCTAAAATTTGTATGGAACCAGAAAACACCCCAAATAGCCAGAGGAATGTTGAAAAAGAAAACCAAACCTACAGTGGCATCACATTTCCAAACTTCAAGCTCTTTTACAAGCTGTATTCATCAAGACAGTATGGTACTGGCACAAAAGCAGACACATAGATCAATGGAACAGAATAAAAAAAAAACAGAAATGGACCGTCAACTCTATGGTCAACTCATCTTCGACAAAGCAGGAAAGATTATCCAATGGAAAAAGGACAGTGTCTTCAACAAATGGTGCTGGGAAAACTGGACAGCCACATGTAGAAGAATGAAATTGGCCTGTTTTCTTACACCATTTGGAAAACTCAAAATGCAGAAAGACCTAAATGTGAGACAGGAATCCATCAAAATCCTAGAGGAGAACACAGACAGCAACTCTTTGACCTCAGCCAAAGCAACTTCTTACTAGACACATCATTGGAGGCAAGGGAAACAAAAGCAAAAATGAACTATTGGGACTTCATCAGGATAAAAAGCTTCTGCACAACAAAGGAAACAATCAACAAAACTAAAAGGCAATCTATGGAATGGGAGAAGATATTTGCAACTGACTTTACAGATAAAGGCTGGTATCCAAGATCTATAAAGAACTTCTCAAACTTGGGGCCCCTGGATGGCTCAGTCAGTGAAGCGTCTGCCTTCGGTGAAGCATCTGCCTTCGGCTCAAGTCATGATCCCAGGGTCCTGGGATCGAGTCCCGCATCGGGCTCCCTGCTCAGTGGGGAGCCTGCTTCTCCCTCTCTCTCTGCCTGCCACTCTGCCTACTTATGATGTATCACTCTCTCTGTCTCTCTCAAAAATAAATAAATAAATAAAATATTTTAAAAAAAGAACTTCTCAAACTCAACATCCAAGAACCAAATAATCCAGTCAAGAAATGGGCAGAAGACATGAACAGACACTTCTCCAAAGAAGACATACAGATGGCTAACAGACACATGAAAAAATGAGCCACATCACTAGCCATCAGGGAAATACAAATAAAAACCACAATGAGGTACCACCTTACACTGGTCAAAATGGCTAAAATTAATAAGACAGGGAACAACAAATGTTGGTAAGGATGTGGAGAAAGGGGAACCCTCTTACACTATTGGTGGGAATGCAAGCAGGCGCAGGCACTCTGGAAAACAGTGTGGAGGTTCCTCATGACGTTAAAAGTAGAGCTACCTCATGACCCAGCAATTGCACTACTGGGTATTTACCCTAAATATACAGATGTAGTGAAAAGAGTGCACCTGCACCCCAACGTTCACAGCAGTAATGTCCACAATACCCAAACTGTGTAAGTAGCTGAGATGTCCTTCAATGGATGAACGGATAAAGAAGATGTGGTTCATATATACAATGGAATATTACTCAGCCATCAGAAAGGATGAATATCTACCATTTATATTGACATGGATGGAATTGTAGGGTATTATGCAAAGTGATATAAGTCAAGCAGAGAAAGACATGTATCATATGGTTTCACTCATATGTGGAACATAGGGAATAGTGGAGAGGACAATAGGGGAAGGGAGGGAAAACTCAGTGGGAAGAAATCAGAGAGGGAGAAAAACCATATGAGACTCTTGGCTCCAGGAAACAAACTGAGGGTTGCAGAAAGGGAGTTGGGTGGGGGGATGGGGTAACTGGGTGATGGGAATTAAAGAGGGCACGTGATATGATGAGCACTGGGTGTTATATTCAACTAATGAATTATTGAACATTATATCAAAAACTAATGATGTACTATACCTTGGCTAATAGAATTTAAAAAATAAAATGTTTAGGTATTCTCTTGAAAAAAAATAAACCATTATGTTTGTAGTAGTTTGTTACAGCAGCAAGAGGAAATTAATACACTCTGTTTCCTCTTCTGTAACAGTAGGATTATTTTCCCTGTCTTGCCTGTGTCATACCAGAGACACCTATGTGAAAGTGATTGGTGCCTGTAAACTGCTGTTCACATGTGAAGACCTGTTATTGGTGGAGGAATGGTTTGCTAGGGTTCTCTGTAGCCACAGGGAAGAGTAAGACGCTAAGTACCAGCACTGGAGAGGAGCAGAAGGCTCCCACCATGCACAAGATGTTGTGAAGGACACAAATATGAAGAAGATAGGTGTGGTGGTTAGTTGCTGGATGCTTGGCTGTCTGGCTTCCACTCCCCTGGACTGTCACCAGCATCTGGCTTCTTCTTTGGTGGGATTGCTGGTCAAGGTTCTTTGGCTGCATAGAAATAAACTCATAACCTGAGAATCTTGAATTTGAATGGAGTTATTCAAGGATGCAAGAAGCAGTTGGGGTCATTATAGCTCTGGCACCCTGGTAAGGCTGTGGGCTCTTTGGGTTCTTTGGGGTTCCTTTTTTTTTTTTTTTAACTAACACATGTGTAAATCTCTAGGCTCTCTTTTTTTTTGTTTCTGATTAAAGCACTTGGGTTCTATCCTCCATCTTGGTGGTCCTCTGAGTATCCTAAGCCACTGAAACAAATACTGTCACATAAGGACTAAGCAAATTTGGGGTCACAGATGGGCATCACTCCTGCCAGAAGTCAACAGGTAACTGACATGCTAGGAACCCTATAGTTATCCACAGGCAGGATGACTGTGTAGCTTGTCAGCCCCAGGTGCAGGCTGTTTTACACGAGTCCACTGTTCTGTTTTGCTCTAGACACATCTTTCTTCTCTTTCCTCAGTTCCCTTATCCATCAAAATAGGTGATGGGCTATATCAATGGTTTACAAACTGTTTTTGCCTAAGCAAATAATTCCCCAGAAATCCCCAGGGTTAAAAGGAGTGAGGAAATGGGCAAGCAGGAGGGGCCCAAGGATCTGGGGTCCCTTTAATCCCCTTATCCTTTTAATATTAGGGGGTTTTCTGTAAGACACTTTTAAACATCAAAGTTCTACAATCCACAGGATTCCCTGAAACATCATCCAGTACAGACATTATAAGGCCAAGCTCCAGCTCACCTGAAACTCTCTCAGAAGGTGTTAATTTGTTTGTTTTTTTTTTTTCACCAAAAATATTTTTGGAACATTGGCCTCAAAGGGCTTTAAAATACCTTCTTTGCATAAATATTTTCTCTCCCATAATCATTTGTTTCAAAATGTTTTTGGAATCATTTGGAAGAAGGGGATAGATAGCCCATCAGTGATGTCTATTACTTTCTGAATTTGGCTCATGGACTACCCGCTGCCCAGGAGAGGTTTTTGACTGACATCCCTCATCCAGGGGCACTGGTCCACCACCTGGTACTAGACATAATCAGCCCCCACAGGTCCTAGCCTTTTTGATTTACAAATGACCTGCCAATACATTGTCACAATTAGTACTTACACAGGCCAGTGAAGTAGTGTAATTTTAGTGTAATTTTACAGGTGATGATGTGGATACTCAAAGCCTTTCCCAGAAGCTTACATCTGGATATTAGGGGATCCGGGACTCATATTTGGGCCTTCTGGGTCCCAGCCTAGTGCTCTTCTCTCTACACCAGGCTGCTTATGAACACCAGTTGTTTAGATACAATAAGTCAAGTTCAGAAGAGAGGTCTTAGAAAGAAATGAATTGGAAGTCACTGTAGGTGGATATTAGGGAAGAAGAGGGCTCGGACAAGTCTCTGACCATACCAAGGCTTAAGAATGGGCTAAACAAAGAGGAACCAGGGATAAGATTGAGAAACTGTGGCCTTAGAGGTAGAAGGAAGAATATGGGGTGACCTAGAAGCCAAGAAAAGAACACATATTGAAGAGGGGGCTGTGGCCACTGGAGCAAAAGCTGTTGGAACAGAAAATGATTACTGAATGCAGAGGGAAAAGATGCTATCTGAAAAAATCAATAGTTTTATTAAGATTTACTTTTTTTATATATGGATGACCAGTGTATATACCTCCTGGTAAAGATGAAGTTTTGTGGTTCATAGTGAGGCACTGGGAGGGGGAGTGGGAGGAGGGGGATGCACTTCTGCTGGGTCCTGTCTTTGGCTGCAAAGTTCAGAATTACATGGGTGGTCACCTTGGGTTTGCTATATAGACATGATCTAAGATTTCTTTGAGATCTTGTGGCTAAAACTTGATGAAGCACAGCCTTGAGCCCAGGTAAGAACTTTCTGCAATAGCCTGAAAACAGGCCTCCTAATTGACTTTTCTGGGTAGGCTGACATGTGAGCCCTTTCTGGACCAGACTGATAATTACCCAGTTTTTCAATTTACTTTGTGTTACCAGAACCACATGAAGGAAGATATTTCATTGAAGGTGTAATATCTTCCATATCAGGGGGTTGTGCTAGAATCAAAAACTCTCTTTTGGGAGCGCCTGGATGCCTCAGTCAGGTAAGTGTCCAACTCTTGATTTTGGCTCAGGTCATGATCTCAGGGTCATGAGATCGTGAGATCGAGCCCTGCGTTGGGCTCTGTGCTGGGTGTGGAACCTGCTTAAGATTCTTTCTCTCCCTCTCCTTTGGCCCCTCCCCCCCCCAAGTCTCTTCTAGCTGAGAGATTCTATTGTTTTTACCTTGTTTTTGCTTCACCAAGTATTGACCATTTGTATTTTTGTTATGTTACACACCAGCTTTTAGATGAGATGAAAATACCATCTGTGTGTGTAACTAAGGAACTCATTAGAAGGCCTTTTGGTACTTTAAATGGGAAGACAGAAAGAGGCAGGGCAGAGGAGGGTTAGTGAAGGAGGGGAGGGAGGGAGAGAGGAGAGAGCTGGAGGCACGTACCAGGAAAAGGTGGAATGGATGCTGGACAGGCAATTAACACATGTCCACCACAAACATGCTCATTATAAAACATAGAAAGGGAAATTTCCCTACAACCTCCCCCACCTCCTTACTAGCCTTAGGATAATCACTGTTAACAGTTTTTACTATATTCCTCCAAATGTTCTATATGCCTATATAAATATATTAATGATAGGGAATATTTTTTCTTTTTTTTTATTATGTTATGTTAATCACCATGCATTACATCATTAGTTTTGATGTAGTGATCCATGATTCATTGTTTGCGTATAACACCAGTGCTCCATGCAGAACGTGCCCTCTTTAGTACCCATCACCAGGCTAACACATCCCCCCACCCCCCTCCCCTCTAGAACCCTCGGTTTGTTTTTCAGAGTCCATAGTCTCTCATGGTTTGTCTCCCCCTCCAATTTCCACCCCCCTTCATTCTTCCCCTCCTGCTATCTTCTTCGTCTTCTTTTTTTTTAAACATATAATGTACTATTTGCTTCAGCGGTACAGATCTGTGATTCAACAGTCTTGCACACTTCACAGCGCTCACCATAGCACATACCCACCCCAATGTCTATCACCCAGCCACCCCATCCCTCCCACCCCCCACCACGCCAGCAAACCTGTTTGTTTCTTGAGATTAAGAATTCCTCATATCAGTGAGGTCATATGATACATGTCTTTTCTGATTGACTTATTTCGCTCAGCATAACACCCTCTGGTTCCATCCACGTTGTTGCAAATGGCAAGATTTCATTCCTTGTGATGGCTGCATAATATTCCATTGTATATATATACTACATCTTCTTTATCCATTCATTTGTTGATGGACATCTTGGCTCTTTCCACAGTTTGGCTATTGTGGACATTGCTGCTATAAACATTGGGGTGCATGTACCCCTTCGGATCCCTACATTTGTATCTTTGTGGTAAATACCCAGAGGTGCAATTGCTGGATCAGATGGTAGCTCTATTTTCAACTTTTTGAAGAACCTCCATACTATTTTCCAGAGTGGCTGCACCAGCTTGCATTCCCACCAACGGCGTAGGAGGGTTCCCCTTTCTCTGCATCCCCAACAATATCTGTCATTTCCTGACTTGTTAATTTTAGCCATTCTGACTGGTGTGAGGTGATATCTCATTGAGGTTTTGGTTTTTTTTTTTTTAATTTTATTATGTTATGTTAGTCACCATACAGTACATCATTAGTTTTTGATGTAGTGATCCACGATCCATTGTTTTCGTATAACACCCAGTGCTCCATGCAGTACGTGCCCTCCTTAATACCCATCACCGGGCTAACCAATCCCCCCTCCCCCCTCGCCTCTAAAACCCTGTTTGTTTCTCAGGTCCATAGTCTCTCATGGTTCATCTCTCCCTCCAATTCCCCCCACCCCATTTTTCCCTTCCTTCTCCTAATGTCCTCCATGTTATTCCTTATGTTCCACAAATAAGTGAAACCATATGATAATTGACTTTCTCTGCTTGACTTATTTCACTTAGCATAATCTCCTCCAGTCCCATCCATGTTGATGTAAAAGTTGGGTATTCACCTTTTCTGATGGCTGAGTAATATTCCATTGTATATATGGACCACATCTTCTTTATCCATTCATCTGTTGAAGGGCATCTCAGCTCTTTCCACAGTTTGGCTATTGTGGACATTGCTGCTATGAACATTGGGGTGCATATGGCCCTTCTTTTCACTACATCTGTGTCTTTGGGGTAAATACCCAGTAGTGCAATTGCTGGATCGTAGGGTAGCTCTATTTTCAACTTTTTGAGGAACCTCCATGCTGTTTTCCAGAGTGGCTGCAACAGCTTGCATTCCCACCAACAGTGTAGGAGGGTTCCCCTTTCTCCGCATCCCCGCCAACATCTGTCGTTTCCTGACTTGTTAATTTTAGCCATTCTGACTGGTGTGAGGTGGTATCTCATTGAGGTTTTGATTTGAATTTCCCTGATGCCGAGTGATGTTGAGCACTTTTTCATGTGTCTGTTGGCCGTTTGGATGTCTTCTTTGGAAAAATGTCTGCTCATGTCTTCTGCCCATTTCTTGATCGGATCATTTGTTCTTTGGGTGTTGAGTTTAAGAAGTTCTTTATAGATTTTGGATACTAGCCCTTTATCTGATATGTCATTTGCAAATATCTTCTCCCATTCTGTCGGTTGTCTTTTGGTTTTGTGGACTGTTTCTTTTGCTGTTCAAAAGCTTTTTATCTTGATGAGGTCCCAATAGTTAATCTTTGCCCTTGCTTCCCTTGCCCTTGACAATGTTTCTAGGAAGAAGTTGCTGCAGCTGAGGTCGAAGAGGTTGCTGCCTGCGTTCTCCTTTAGGATTTTGATGGACTCCTGTCTCACATTGAGGTCTTTCTTTTTCTTTTTTTTTTTTTGGTTTATAAAATGTAGTTTTATTTTATGTTACTCTGCTGTTACATAGGGCATAACATTTCCACAAGGCTTTTTTGGGAATACAGTCAATGATTAGCAACACACAATAGTGGTCCAACTCTCTACATGACAATCACTAGACAAACTGGACACCCTCTCATATGTGCACAAATCTTCATGGAAAAGTACTAAAGTTTTAGACTTGGACTTGTGTACTTTATTTTCCCTTTCTAGTGTAGTAAGAAATGACATGCACCTTAATTTGCCAAAAGCAATGCTTGTGTTCTGGCAGCAACATGCTACTTCTATTTCATAGTAAAGTGAATACCAGAACTACAAAGGCAGGAGATGTAAGTGCACATTGAGGTTGTTCAACCATTTTGAGTCTATTTTTCTGTGTGGTGTAAGGAAATGGTCCAGTTTCATTCTTCTGCATGTGGCTGTCCAATTTTCCCAACACTATTTGTTGAAGAGACTGTCTTTTTTCCATTGGATATTCTTTCCTGCTTTGTCGAAGATTAGTTGACCATAGAGTTGAGGGTGCATTTCTGGGCTCTGTATTCTGTTCCATTGCTCTGTGTGTCTGTTTTTGTGCCAGTACCATACTGTCTTGAGGATTACAGTTTTGTAATAGAGTTTGAAGTCCGGAATTGTGATGCCACCAGCTTGGCTTTTCTTTTTCAACATTCCTTTGGCTATTTGGGGTCTTTTCTGGTTCCATACAAATTTTAAGATTATTTGTTCCATTTCTTTGAAAAAAGTGGATGGTATTTTGATGGGGATTGCATTGAATGTGTAGATTGCTCTAGGTAGCATTGACATTGTCACAATATTTGTTCTTCCAATCCATGAGCATGGAACATTTTTCCATTCCTTTGTGTCTTCCTCAATTTCTTTCATGAGTATTTTATAGTTTTCTGAATACAGATTCTTTGCCTCTTTGGTTAGAGTTATTCCTAGGTATCTTATGGTTTTGGGTGCAATTGTAAATGGGATCGACTCCTTAATGTCTCTTTCTTCTGTCTTGTTGTTGCTGTATAGGAATGCCACTGATTTCTGTGCATTGATTTTATATCCTGCCACTTTACTGAGTTCCTGTATGAGTTCTAGCAGTTTTGGGGTGGAGTCTTTTGGGTTTTCCACAGAAAGTATCATATCATCTGCAAAGGGTGAGAGTTTGACTTCTTCTTTTCCAGTTCGGATGCTTTTTATTTCTTTTTGTTGTCTGATTGCTGTGGCTAGAACTTCTAGTACTATGTTGAATAGCACTGGTGATAGTGGACATCCCTTCCATGTTCCTGACCTTAGGGGGAAAGCTCTCAGTTTTTCCCCACTGAGAATGATATTTGCTGTGGGGTTTTCATAGCTTTTATGATATTGAGGTATGTACCCTCTATCCCTACTCTGAAGAGTTTTGATCAAGAAAGGATGCTGTACTTTGTCAAATGCTTTTTCTGCATCTATTGACAGGATCATATGGTTCTTGTTCTTTCTTTTATTAATGTATTGTATCACATTGATTGATGTGTGGATGTTGAACCAACCTTGCAGCCCAGGGATAAATCCCCACTTGGTCGTGGTGAATAATTTTTTTAATGTACTGTTGGATCCTATTGGCTAGTATTTTGGTGAGAATTTTTGCATCCATGTTCATCAAGGATATTGGTCTGTAATTCTCCTTTTTCATGGGGTCTTTGTCTGGTTTGGGGATCAAGGGAATGGTGGCCTCATAAAATGAGTTTGGAAGTTTTCCTTCCATTTCTATTTTTTGGAACAGTTTCAGAAGAATAGGTATTAATTCTTCTTGAAATGTTTGGTAGAATTCCCCTGGGAAGCCATCTGGCCCTGGGCTTTTGTTTGTTGGGAGATTTTTGATGACTGTTTCTATTTCCTAAGTGGTTACAGGTCTGTTCAGGTTTTCTGTTTCTTCCTGGTTCAGTTTTGGTAGTTGATACATCTCTAGGAATGCATCCATTTCTTCCAGGTTATCTAATTTGCTGGCATACAGTTGCTCATAATATGTTCTTATAATTGTATTTCTTTGGTGTGGTTGTGATCTCTCCTCTTTCATTCATGATTTAGTTGATTTGGGTCATTTCTCTTTTCTTTTTGATAAGTCTGGCCATGGGTTTATCAATCTTGTTAATTCTTTCAAAGAACCAGCTCCTTGTTTCGTTGAACTGTTCTACTGTTCTTTTGGTGTCTATTTCATTGACTTCTGCTCTGATCTTTATTATTTCTCTTCTCCTGCTGGATTTAGGCTTATTTGCTGTTCTCTTTCCAGCTCCTTTAAGTGTAGGTTTAGGTTGTGTATTTGAGACCTTTCTTGTTTGTTGAGAAGGTCTTGTATTGCTATATACTTTCCTCTTAGGACTGCCTTTGCTGTATCCCAAAGATTTTGAACAGTTGCATTTTCATTTTCATTTCTTTCCACGAATTTTTTAAATTCTTCTTTAATTTCCTGGTTGACCCATTCATTCTTTAGTAGGATGCTCTTTAGCCTCCATGTATTTGAGTTCTTTCCAATTTTCCTCTTGTGATTGAGTTCTAGTTTCAAAGCATTGTGGTCTGAAAATATGCAGGGAATGATCCTAATCTTTTGGTACCAGTTGAGACCTGATCTGTGACCTAGGATGTGATCTATTCTGGAGAATATTCCATGGGCAGTGGAGAAGAATGTGTATTCTGTTGCTTTGGGATGGAATGTTCTGAATAGGTCTGTGAAGTTCATCTGGTCCAGTGTGTCATTTAAAGTCTTTATTTCCTTGTTGATCTTTTGCTTAGATGATCTGTCCATTTCAGTGAGGGGGGTGTTAAAGTCTCCTACTATTATTGATTGTATTGTTGTTGATGTGTTTCTTTGCTTTTGTTATTGATTGGCTTATATAATTGGCTGCTCCCATGTTAGGGGCATAGATATTTACAACTGTTAGATCTTCCTGTTGGATAAATCCTTTAAGTAGGATATAGTGTCCTTCCTCATCTCTTATTACAGTCCTTGGTTTAAAATCTAATTTGTCTGATATAAGGATTGCGACCCCTGCTTTCTTTTGGTGCCCATTAGCATGGTAAATGGTTTTCCACCCACTCACTTTCAATCTGGGGGTGTTTTTGGGTCTAAAACGAGTCTCTTGCAGACAGCATATTGATGGGTCTTGTTTTTTTTATCCAATCTGATAGCCTGTGTCTTTTAATTCGGGCATTTAGCCCATTTACATTCAGAGTAACTATTGAAAGGTATGAATTTAGTGCCATTGTATTGCCTGTAAGGTGACTGTTACTGTATATTGTCTGTGTTCCTTTCTGGTCTATATTTCTTTTAGGCTCTCTCTTTGCTTAGAGGACCCCTTTCAATATTTCTTGTAAGGCTGGTTTTGTGTTTGCAAATTCCTTTAGTTTTTGTTTGTCCTGGAAGCTTTTTTATCTCTCCTTCTATTTTCAATGACAGCCAACTGGATATAGTATTCTTGGCTGCATATTTTTCTCATTTAGTGCTCTGAATATATCCTGCCAGTCCTTTCTGGCCTGCCAGGTCTCTGTGGATAGGTCTGTTGCCAACCTAATGTTTCTACCATTGTAGGTTACAGATCTCTTGTCCCGAGCTGCTTTCAGGATTTTCTCTTTGTGTCTGAGACTCGTAAGTTTTACTATTAGATATTGGGGTGTTGACCTCTTTTTATTGATTTTGAGAGGGGTTGTCTGTGCCTCCTGGATTTTGATGCCTGTTTCCTTCCCCAAATTAGGGAAGTTCTCTGCTCTAATTTGCTCCAATATACCTTCTGCCCCTCTCTCTCTTTCTTCTTCTTCTGGGATCCCAATTTTCTAATGTTGTTTCGTTTTATGATATCACTTATCTCTCGAATTCTGCCCTCGTGATTCAGTAGTTGTTTATCTCTCTTTTTCTCAGCTTCTTTATTTTCCATCAACTGGTCTTCTATCTCACTGATTCTCTCTTCTGCCTCATTTATCCTAGCGGTTAGAGCCTCCATTTTTTATTGCACCTCATTAATAGCCTTTTTGATTTCGACTTGGATAGATTTTAGTTCTTTTATTTCTCCAGAAACGGTTTCTCTAATAACTTCCATGCTTTTTTCAAGCCCTGCTAGTATCTTTAAAATCATCATTCTGAACTCTAGTTCTGACATCGTACTAATGATGTAGATCCCTGGCAGTCGGTGCTGCCTCTTGTTCTTTTTGTTGAGGTGATTTTTTCCATCTTGTCATTTTGTCCAGAGGAGAATAGATTAATGAGAGAACAAAATGCTAACAGGGTAACAACGTCCCCAGAAAATATACTCTAAACAAATCAGAAAAGACCTGAAACTGGGGGAAAAGAAAGGGAAAGAAAGAAAAAAGAAAAAGAAAAAGAAAAGAAAAAGAAAAAGATAAAAACAAACAAAACAAAAAAATCAGAATATGATCAAATATGATCAGGCCAGTGCATAGATGAATGCCACACATTAGATTTTGGGTGTATTTTGGTCTGTTAGAAGAAAGTGCCTCCCAAAATTTTAAAGAAAGAAAAACTTATATATGTACAAAAATGCAGTTAATACATTGAAGGGATGGAATATGACTGTAAAGATGAAAATTATAAAAGATTTTTTAAAAGGAACTGATAAGAAGTTGTTTGAAAAAAGAAAGAAGAGGATTTAAAATAGAAAAAAAAAAGGGCAAGAATGTGACCAGGCAGGAGACTAGAACAAAGTCATACACTAGAGATTTAGGGTATATTTTGATCTGTTAGAAGAAACTGTATCTCAAAATTTTAAAGAGAGAACAACTTATATATATATGCCAAAAATAAGGGTAACTACTATGAAGGGATAGAATATGATTCTAAAAATGAAAAATAAAAATGTTTTTTTAAAAAAAGGGATTGACAAGATGTTGGTTGACAAAGGGAAAAAGAAAAATTAAAAAAAAAAAGACAGTTAAAAAAACAACTTAACTTTGAAGGACTAAAGAATCATGGGAAAAAAGCCATGAATTCTATGTGCAGTATTCACCTAGCACTGGAGTTTTGCCATTCTCATTGATTGGTAAACTTGGTCTTGACTGGCTGCTCTTGCTGATCTTCTGGGGGAAGGGCCTGTTGCCATGGTTCCCAAACGTCTTTGCCCGAGGCGGAATTGCCCTGCCCTTGCTGGTCTGGGCTAAGTAATCTCCTCGGGTTTGCTCTTGGGAGCTTTTGTTCCCTGCAAGCTTTCTGTACAGGTTTGGAGGATGAGAGTGAAATGGTGGCCTCCCAATCTTCGCCCCAGAGGAGCCGAAAACTTGGGGCCCCACTCCTCAGTGAGCCTCCAGAGAAAAACAGTCATTCCTGTCTCCCTGGTCTCCAGCAGCACTCCGTGCTCACCTGGCCTGTGACGGAATGTTTCTATCTCTAGCACCTGACTCGGTGTGGAGCCTCCAAACCCAGCAGATCCCTGCGGTGCACTCCCGCGCCACTCCTCCCTGGAGGATCTGCCACTTTTTGGGTCCCTGCTGGAAGAACAGTGGCCCGACTGTGCCGCGGATCATAGTTTATGGCAACCCCGAGCTGAGAGCCCACTCCTTGGCTCCGTCTCTGCAGCTGGCTTCCCCGCTCTGATACCTGGGAGCTCTGCCGCACTCAGGCACCCCCGGTCTTTCTGTGACCCCAAGGGTCCTGAGACCACACTGTTCCGCGAGGGTTCCACCCCCCGCTCAGCCACTGGAGCGACGTCCCTCAGCGGAGCCGACTTCTAAAAGTTGCGATTTTGTGCTCCATGGCTCTATCACTTGCCAGAAGCGGCGGTCAGAGGCCCCCTCCCCCGCTGTCTATCCTCCCGAATATCGCCTCAGATTCACTTCTCTGCACATCCTACCTTCCAGAAAGTGGTCGCCTTTCTGTTCAGAGAATGTTGCTATTCTTTTCTTCAATCTCCTGTTGAGTTCATAGGTGTTCAGAATGGTTTGATCCCTATCCAGCTGAATTCCTGACACCAGACAAAATCCAGGTTTCCTACTCTTCTGCCATCTTGCTCCGCCCCTTGATAGGGAATATTTTTAAGTGAGATCACTTATGCATGTTGTTATACAATCTTTTGTGGAACTTCACATATCTTGGTTATTTTATTACCTTACTAGGATAGTTATACTTTATCTTATTTAATGTCTGTATAGTATTCTGAAGAATGAATACAGCCTAATGTATTTAAGCAGTGCTGGGCACAGTTTGGAATAATGTAGATGAGTGATGCAAATCCAACGCAGGCTTGGGAAGAGCCACACTCTCCCTCAGCTGGGAAAATGCCAGTATTGTCACATCAGGGGAAGGACAAGTCTCGGCTCACATCCTCCCAGCCATGGTTTGCTGCCTTCTGACAAATCATACTCCACAGAAGTGTCAGTGAAATCTCATTACCAGGGGTATGTTAATGAGCAGCCAGGGCTGCTACTGTTGTAGAGCTCAAAAAAATTACAAAGATGTCACCGGGAGAAGCTCAAGTCCCTTTCACAGATGTCATCCCCTATAAGAGTTCTAAAAGGATGGAAATGTTATGATTGTTATTACTGTGCTAATAGTAGAACAATAAAAGGAAAAAGAAGTCATCCACCAAAAATTCTTGCAACTCAAAATGGTGTTAGAAGGACACTGTGGCCTTATCCATATGAAAAGCTACTGCTCAAAGTCAAATGCCATAGCTTGCTGAGAGAGAAGTAAAAAATAAATTATTAATGTGGCCCCAGCCTTGCCTGTGATTTTCACAGAGAAACAGATCTTTTAATCAAGGGAGGGAAGATGGTGAGAGGGTAGGGGAAACAGTGGTAAACAAAGATCAAAAACTATTGCATTCATTTGCCACATATGTTCATTCATACTGCAGCAGAAACAATGTGTACAGACTGAAGGGATCATAAAATGGAAACAAACAAGAGAGACTATCCTTGGAGATGAGGCAGTAACCAAGCTGTCTTTATGGGCCTTTTGGTTATTTGACTAAATGCATAAATACATTTCTAATTTGTGGTCCTTCCCCTCTTTTCTAAATAGCCCCCTCACAACTATGTCAGGGCAAAAGGGAAGTTGAAGGTCATCCAGATCAGGGCTTCTCAACATCAGCACTGCTGGTAGTTTGGACCAGGGAATTCTTTGTTACAGTGCTGTTTTGTGCACTGTAGGATGCTTAGCAGCATCCCTGGCCTCTACATATTAGAAACAGTAGCATCTTCCCCATTGTGACAAGCATAAAAACCTATAGATGTTGCCAAAGATCCCTTGGGGGCAAAACAACCACAGTTAAGGTTCAGGGAAACTGTTCTGAATGCAGTGTTTGAGATGGTCCATCACATAGACCTTTGCTCTGGGTTAGAGGGATGAAAGCTCCCCATCACTCTCTCCTCTGGTCACCGAGTGCCACCATGTTCCATCTTACCCCATCCAAACCACATCAAAGAGCAGAAACTGACCCACAAAAGCATCCATTCACAGAAGTCCAGTTGTGTGGAGGTCATGGTGGCATTTGGTTGAGATATAGACTCTCCAAACACTGGAATCCTATTCTGGCACAGTCCTTGCTCCATGGGTCCCTGAGAGCTTAGAGGACATACAAAATGAACTCTTTAGATGGGGTTTTGACTCCAGTCTCAAAGTTGTCCCCTTGTGATCTAGGCAGGACTACTGGGAGGGTTTCTTTTACCAAGTGTAGCCCTAGTATGTCTTTTTCCCTCTTTCTGTGCACAGGCCCATTGACAATTCGAAGGTGAAGACATATGGTTCCACATAGAAGCAAGGAGAGACACTGTGATCTGAACCCTCATGTTTAGAGCAGCAATGTCCACAATAGCCATACTATGGAAAGATCCCAGATGTCCACTGATGGACAAATGGATAAAGGAGAAGTGGTATATATATATATATATATATATAATACTACTCAACCATCAAAAAAAATGAAATCTTGCCATTTGGAATGTGGATGGAACTAAAGGGTATTATGCTAAGTGAAATAAGTCAATCAGAGACAGACAATTATCATATGATCTCACTCATATGTGGAATTTGGGAAACAAAACACTGGATCATAGGGGAATAGAGGGGAAAAAAAAAAGATGAAATCAGAGAGGGAAACAAACCATAAGAGACTCTTAATCATAGGAGGCAAACTGAGGGTTGGTGGAGGGACTGTGGGTGGGAAGATGGGGAACTGGGTGATGGACATTAAGGAGGGCACATGAGGTAATGAGCTCTGGGTATTATATAAGACTGATGAATCACTGACCTCTACCTCTGAAACCGATAATACATTATAAGTTAATTAATTGAATTTAAATTTTAAAAAGGGGGAAAAAAGACAAAAAGATTTTATTTATTTATTTGAGAGAGTGAGAGAGACCATGAGCAGGGGGAGGGAGGGAGAGGGAGAAATAGATTCCCTGCTGAGCAGGAAGCTGGGTGTGGGTCTGGATCCCAGGACCCTGGGATCATGACCTGAGCCAAAGGCAGAGGCTTAACTGGCTGAGGCACCAAGGTGCCCCTGGCCTATAGTTTCTGCTGAGAAATTTGCTGATAGACTTATAGGGTTTCCTTTATATATAAGAAGTTATTTTTTTCTTGCTGCTTTCAAGATTCCCTCTTTAACTTTCACCATATTAATTAAAATGTGTCTTGGTGTGGACATCTTTGGGTTCATTTTTTTTGGACTATGGACTTCCAGTACCTGGATGTCTGTTTCCTTCCCCAGATTAGGGAAATTTGCACCCATTACTACTTCAAATAAGTTTTCTAGCCCTTTCTCTCTTTTTTCCTCCCATACTGTGAATGTTATTCTGCTTGATGTTGTTCCAAAGTTCCCTTAAGGAATCTTCACTTTTTAATTTATTTTCTATTTTTCTGCTCTGTCTGGGTGATTTCTATTGCCCTGTCTTCCAGCTTGAAGAACTATTTATTCTTCTGCTTCATCCACTCTTCTGTTGAAACCCTGTAGTTTTTTTTTTTTTTTTTCAGTTTAGTTATTGTATTCTTCAGCTATGTAAGTACTGTTTGGTACTTTCTTAATTTTCTATCCTTTTATTGAAGATCTCACTGTGTTCACCCATTCTCTTAGGTTCGGTGAGCATCTTTATGACCATTATTTTGAATTCTTTATCAGGTATATTGCTTATCCCCATTTCATTAATGTCTTTTTCTGGGGTTTTGCCTTGTTCTTTCTTTTTTTTTAATTTAAATTCAATTAGCCAACATACACTACATCAATACTTTCGGATATAGAGTTCAGTAATTCATCAGTTGCAGATAACACCCAGTGCTCATCACATCACATGCCCTCCTTAAGGCCCAACAGCCAGTTACCCCATCTCCCACCCACCTCCACTCCACAACACTCAGTTTTTTTCCTATAATTAAGAGTCTCTCATGGTTTGTCTCCCTCTCTGATTACTTCCATTTCTGTTTTCCCTCCCTTCCCTTATGATCTTTATGATACTCTGCACTGTTTCTTATATTCCTCATATGAGTGAAACCATATGATAATTGTCTTTCTCTGATTGACTTATTTCGCTCAACATAATAACCTCCAGTTCCGTCCACATCAATGTAAATGGTAAGTATTCACCCTTTCTGATGGCTGAGTAATATTCCATTGTACATATATACCACGTTTTATTTACCCATTCATCTGTCAATTGACATCTTGGCTCTTTCGATAGTTTGGCTATTGTGGACATTGCTGCCATGAATATTGGGTGCATGTGCCTCTTCAGATCAACACGTTTGTATCTTTGGGGTAAATACCTAGTAGTGCAATTGCTGGGTGATAGGGTAGCTTGATTTTCAACTTTTTGAGGAACCTCCATACTGTTTTCCAGAGTGGCTGCACCACCTTGCATTCCCATCAACAGAGTAAGAGGGTTCCCCTTTCTTTTGCATCCTCACCAACATCTGTTGCTTCCTGACTTGTTAATTTTAGCCATTCTGACTGATGTGAGGTGGTATCTTATTGTAGTTTTGACTTGTATTTCCCTGATGCCAAGTGATGTTGAGCATTTTTTCATGTGTCTGCTAGCCATTTGTATGTCTTCTTTGGAAAAATGTCTGTTCATGTCTTCTTCCCATTTCTTAATTGGATTATTCATTTTTTGAGTGTTGAGTTTGATAAGTCCTTTACAGATCTTGGATACTAGCCCTTTATCTGATATGTCATTTGAAAATATCTTATCCCATTCAGTAGACTGCTTTTTAGGTTTGTTGATTCTTTCCTTTGCTGTGTTGAAGCTTTTTACCTTGATGAAGTCACAATAGTTCATTATTTGCTTTTGTTTCCCTTGCCTCCAATGATGTGTCTAGTAAGAAGTTGCTTTGGCTGAGGTCAAAGAGTTGCTGTCTGTGTTCTCCTCTAGGATTTTGACGGATTCCTGTCTCACATTTAGGTCTTTCTGCATTTTGAGTTTATCTTTCTATATGGTGTAAGAAAACAGGCCAATTTCATTCTTCTACATGTGGCTGTCCAGTTTTCCCAGCACCATTTGTTGAAGACACTGTCCTTTTTCCATTGGATAATCTTTCCTGCTTTGTCGAAGATGAGTTGACCATAGAGTTGACGGTCCATTTCTGTTTTTTTTTTTATTCTGTTCCATTGATCTATGTGTCTGCTTTTGTGCCAGTACCATACTGTCTTGATGAATACAGCTTGTAAAAGAGCTTGAAGTTTGGAAATGTGATGCCACTGTAGGTTTGGTTTTCTTTTTCAACATCCCTCTGGCTATTTGGGGTGTTTTCTGGTTCCATACAAATTTTAGGATTGTTTGTTCCAGCTCTGTGAAAAATGTCAATGGTATTTTGATAGGGATGGCATTGAATGTGTAGATTGCTCTGGGCATCACAGACATTTTAAAAATATTTGTTCTTCCAATCCATGAGCATGGAACGTTTTTCCATTTCTTTGTGTCTTCCTCAATTTTTTTCATGAGTGTTCTGTAGTTTTCTGAGTACAGATCCTTTGCCTCTTTGGTTAGGTTTATTCCTAGGTATTTTATGGCTTTTGGTGCAATTGTGGATGGGATTGATTCCTTAATTTCTCTTTCTTCTGTCTCATTGTTAGTGTATAGGAATGCAACTGATTTCTGTGCATTGATTTTATATCCTGCCACTTTGCTGAATTCCTGTATGAGTTCTAGCAATTTGGGGTGGAGTCTTTGAGTGTTCCACATGAAGTATTGTGTCATCTGTGAAGAGCAAGAGTTTGACTTCATCTTTGTTGATTCAGATGCCTTTTATTTCTTTTTGTTGTCTGACTGCTGAGCCTAGGACTTCGAGTACTATGTTAAACAGCAGTGTGGTGAGAGTGGGCATCCCTGTCGTGTTCCTGACCTCAGGGGGAAAGCTCTCAGTTTTTCCCCATTGAGAATGATATTCGCTGTGGGCTTTTCATAGATGGCCTTTCTGATATTGAGGTATGTTCCCTGTATCCCTACACTGTGGAGAATTTTAATCAAGAAAGGATGCTGTATTTTGTCAAATGCTTTTTCTGCATCTATTGAGAGGACCATATGCTTATTGTCCTTTCTTTTATTAATGTGATCTATCACGTTGATTGATTTGCAAATGTTGAACCACCCTTGCAGCCCAGGAATAAATCCTACTTGGTCGTGGTGAATAATCCTTTTAATATACTGTTGGATCCTATTGGCTAGTGTCTTGGTGAGAAATTTTGCATCCATATTCATCAGGGATATTGGTCTGTAATTTTCCTTTTTGGTGGCGTCTTTGGTTTGGGGATCAACGTAATGCTAGCCTCATAGAACGAGTTTGGAAGTTTTCCTTTCATTTCTGTTTTTTGAAACAGCTTGAGAAGAGTAGGTATTAGTTCTTCTTTAAATGTTTGGTAGAATTCCCCTGGGAAGCCATCCAGCCCTGGACTCCTGTTTGTTGGGAGATGATGATTACTACTTCAATTTCCTTGCTGGTTATGGGTCTGTTTAGGTTTTCTATTTCTTCCTGTTTTAATTTTGGTAGTTTATAAGTGTCTAGGAATGCATCCATTTCTTCCAGATTGCCTAATTTGTTGGCACATAGTCACTCATAATATGTTCTTACAATTGTTTGTATTTCCTTGGTGTTGGTTGTGATCTCCCCTCTTACATTCATGATTTTATTAATTTGGGTCCTTTCTCTTTCCTTTTGGATGAGTCTGGCTAGGGGTTTATCGATCTTATTAATTCTTTCAAAGAACCAGCTTCTAGTTTTATTGATCTGTTCTACTGTTCTTTTGGTTTCTATTTCATTGATTTCTGCTCTAATCTTTATTATTTCTCTTCTCCTGCTTGGTTTGGGCTTTATCTGTGTTCTTTCTCCAGGTCTTTCAGGTGTAAGGTTAGCTTGTGCCTTTGAGACCTTTCTTGTTTCTTGAGAAAGGCTTGTATTGGTACGTGCTTCTCTCTTAGGACCACCTTTGCTGCATCCCAAAGGTTTTGAAGAGTTGTGTTTTCATTTTCATTTGTTTCCATGAATTTTTTAAATTCTTCTTTAATTTCCTGGTTGACCCATTCATTCTTTAATAAGATGCTCCTTAGCCTTCATGTACTTGAGTTCCTTCCAAATTTCCTCTTGTGACTGAGTTCCAGTTTTAAAGCATTGTGGTCTGAAAATATTCAGGGAATAATCCCAATCTTTTGGTACCAGTTGAGACCTGTTTTGTGACTCAGTATGTGATCTATTCTGGAGAATGTTCCATGTGCATCAAGAAAAATGTGTATTCTGTTGCTTTAGGATGAAATGCTCTGTATATATCTGTGAAGTCCATCTGGTCCAGCGTGTCATTCACCGCCCTTGTTTCCTTGTTGATCTTCTGCTTAGATGATCTGTCCATTGCTGTGAGTGGGGAGTTAAAGTCCTATGCTATCATTGTATTATTATCAATGTGTTTCTTTAATTTTGTTATTAATTGGTTTATATAAATGACTGCTCCCAAGTTAGGAGCATAAATATTTATAATTGTTAGATCTTCTGATTGGATAGACCCTTAAGTAAGATATAGTGTCCCTCTTCTTCCCTTACTACAGTCTTTGGTTTAAAATCTAATTTGTCTGATATAAGGATTGTGACCTAGCTTTCTTTTGATGTCCATTAGCATGATAGATGGTTCCCCACACCCTCACTTTCAGTCTGGAGATGTCTTTGGGTCTACAATGAATCTCTTGTACACAGCATATCAATGAGTCTTGCTTTTTATCCAATGTGATACCCTGTGTCTTTTATTGGAGCATTAAGCCCATTTACATTCAGAATAACTATTGAAGGATATGAATTTAGTGCCATTGTATTACCTGTAAAATCACTCTTTCTGTGTATTCTCTCTGTTCCTTTCTGGTCTTTGTTACTTTAGTGCTCTCTCTTCACTTACAGGATCCCCTTTAATATTTCTTGCAGGGTTGATTTAGTGATCACAAATTCTTTTAGTTTCTGTTTGTCATGGAAGCTCTTTACTTCTCCTTCCATTCTGAATGACGGCCTTGCTGCATAAAGTATTCTTGTCCAGATGTTTTTCTCATTTAGTACCTTGAACATATCATGCCAGTCCTTTCTGGGCTGCCAGGTCTCTGTGAAAACGTCTACTGCCAGTCTAATGTTTCTACCCTTTTAGGTTAAGGACCTCTTGTCTCAAGCTGCTTTCAGGATTTTCTTTTTCTCTGAAATCTGCAAGTTTCCCTATTGTATGTTGGGGTGTTGTTCTATTTTCATTGATTTTGAGGGGGGTTCTCTGTGCTCCTGGACTTGAATGCCAGTTTCCTTCCCCAGATTAGGGAAGTTCTCAGCTATAATTTGTTCAAATATACCATCTGTCCCTCTCTCTTTCCTCTAATATTGTTTTGCTTTATGGTTTCTCTGATCTCTCAAATCATCCCCTCATGGTCCAGTAATTGGTTATCTCTCTTTTGCTCAGTTTCTTTGTTCTCCATAATTTTATCTTCTATATCACTTATTCTCTCTTCTGCCTCAGTTACCCTAGTGGTAAGAGCCTCCACTTTTTATTGCATCTCAGCAATACCCTTTTTTATTTCAACCTGATTAGATTTTAGTTCTTTTATTTCTCCAGAAAGGGATTCTCTAGTGTCTTCTATGCTTTTTTTCAAGACCACCTGTGTCTTTATAATTGTTATTCTGAATTCTAGTTCCAACATTTTGCCAATATCTATATTTATTAAGTCTCTGGTAGTGAGTACTGCCTCTTCTTTTTTTCTGGGAATTTTTCCTTCTGGTCATTTTATCCATAGAAGAATAATTGAACAAGAGAACAAAAAAGAAATAAAAAATAAAATAACAACCACGACCCCAGTGAAATATACACTAGACAAATCGGAAGAGATCAGAACCAAAAAAAAAGGAAAAAAGAGAATGTAATCAAAAATGTAGACAGAGCAGGGTGATACACTTGGTCCAGGGTGTATTTTGTAGACCCTGGGTCCTGGGTCTGTTAGAAGACACTTGATCCCAAAATTGTAAAGAAAGAAATAACATATATATACAAAAATAAAATTGCATACAGTGAAAGGACACTCAAAATGAAGAATATATCTATAAAATGTAAATGTAAAAATGAAAATTTTAAAAAGACTTAAAAAAGAGTTGATAAAATAAGAAACTAGTTGAAAAGGAAAAAAAAAAGAAAGAGAAAATTTTAAATGGAAAGACAAAAGAATCATGAGAAAAAAACCTCAAATTCTATATACTATTTTCTCCTGCACTGGAGTTTCAGTTCTGTGTGATTCATCAACTTATTAGCCTGATATGTCTGCTGGTCTTCTGGGGAGGGCCCTGCTGTGCTCTGATTCTCAGGTGTCTTTGCCTGGGCAGAATTACACCACCCCCTTGCCAGGGCCTTGCCAGCTCTGAAGGCTTTCTGCGCTGCTTTAGAGGATGAAAATAAAAATGGCAGCACCCCAATCTCCAGCCCTGGAGCTGAAAGATCCCAGCCCCCACTCATCAGTGAATCCTCAGGGAAAAGCAGTCAATCACTTTTGTGTGCACCAAACCCTGCAGACTCCTGTGGTGTGCATCCACATGGATCCTCCTGGGGAGAAGGAGGAGGGTTGCCACAGTTATGCTGCTTATAGGACCCCTACTCAGAGAGCAGTTACCCAATTGTGCACATACTGGTGCTGCTCCTCTGGTGGGGGAAGGGGAGGGTCACTGCATTTCTACAGCTTGCAGCACCCCTGCTCAGAGAGTGGTATTGCCCAATAGTGCCACAGCTCACAGTTTATGGCAAACCGAGCTGAGAGCCTACTGATTATAGCTGGTTTCCGCATTCCAATGCTTGGGAACTCTGCTGACTCAGGCACCTCCATTTTTTCTGTGACCCTGGGGATCCTGAAACCACACTGTCCCACCCAGGATTCTGCCCTGTTTGCCACCTGAGCACCTTTCAGGCAGGGAAATCCTCATGGCAGCAGACTTCTAAAAGTTCTGGTTTTGCATTCTGCAGCTATAGCAGAATATACTTTGTAGTATTTAAATAAGACAATTACTTAAATATCTATCTTGTACTTTTGATATGAATTGTCTGTGACTAATTCAATTAACTATATAGCTGTATTGCTTATATGAATTGCTCCCAGTAAAGAGACTGCACATTATTTTCACATACCTGTGGAACATTTATTTTAACTGACTTTATATTAGGCCAAAGGAAATAAATCTCCAATTTTCAAAAAGCAAGAATCATATGGATCACATTTCCTGAAATGATTCAGTAAAACTATATATCACAAACACCTCATTTGGAAACTAAAACCATTCTAAATGAATCTGGGTCAAAAATGAGTTTCAAAATTGACATTACAAACTAATTAGAAATAAATGAAAGTGAGAGTGTTAAAGATAGAAATCTGATATGGCCAAAGCCATATTCAATGACAGTGTTAGTTATAATTGCACTTATTAGAACACAAGAAAAAAAACAAAAATAGAGTAAGGATTCAACTCAAGGGGTAAATAGACCTAAAGAAAGAAGAACTAGTAAATTAAAAGCAGAAATTAATGCAGCAGAAATCAGATAATTATTTTAAAGAGTAATAATTCACAACCAAGTGTGTTTTATAGTAAGAATGCAAGAATATGGCAACATAAGGAAATTAATCAATGTAATACACTACATTAAAAAGAAGACATGTGATCACCTCAAGAGAAGCACTCCAATTTCTTACTTTAAATATTTTGTTATCTAGGAAAATATTTAAATTTCCTTAACTTGATAAGGAGTAGCTTCCAAAACCTACATTAAATAACATCCTTAAAATGGAAACATTAGTGGAAGCAAGAATAGAAATATTCCTATTAAGCCAAACACAAGATGACTACTGTCTTGACCATCTGACATTATCTTGAAAAACACAAGAAAATGAAATCAAGAAATGAGTATTAATATTTGAAAGGAAGAAATAAAACATTTTAATTCATTGCTGACATTATTGCCTATATACAAAATCGAATTACTCAGCTAAAGTTTTTAGATCTGTAAGAGTTCAGTAAAGTGGCAGAATAAAAAGACAACATTGCAAACCCATAAATTTCCTGTACACCAACAATAACCACATAGAAAAAAGATGAGTTTTGGTCGTTTGTGGTTTTCTTTTTTTTTTTTTTTTAATTTAATTTATTTTTTTTATTTTTTATTTTTATTTATTTATTTATCAGAGAGAGAGAGACAGAGGCGGGCAGAGGGAGAAGCAGGCTCCTTGCTGAGCCAGGAGCCCGATGTGGGACTCGATCCCAGGACCCTGGGATCATGACCTGAGCCGAAGGCAGACGCTTAATCGACTGAGCCACCCAGGCGTCCCCGTTTGTGGTTTTCAAGGAATTGGTCTGTTTCTTCTAATTTGAAGTTAGGAGTGTAACTTTGTGAAATAAAGATATGAGTGTAACTCATTATCCCTTTAATGACTGAAAGATCTGTAAAGATATTTCCTGGTTCATTTCTGATATTGGTGATTTGTATCTTTTCTCTTTCTATCTTTATCAGTCTTGCTAAGGATTGGTCAGTTTTATTGATATTTTTTAAGAATCAGCTTTTTGTTTCATTGATTACCTCTATTGTTTACCTGTTTTTAATTCCTTTAATTTCTGCTCTCATCTTTATTTCTTTCTGCTTGCTTTGGGTTTACTTCGTTCTTCTTTTCCTAGATTCTTGAAGTAGGAACTTGGGATGCCTCTGAAACACCTAATTGCAGTTCTCATTTAGGTGTGTGGACACCTCCTAGGTGTGAACACCTGGGAGAAGTGTGCCCTGGGACTATAAAAGTGACATTTGTCAGCATATATGATATTGAAAGCTGTGGGATTAAATGAGATGATGGAGTGCAATTGTGTAGATAGGATCCAGAACAAAGCTGAAATATTTTAGGTCTAGAGAAGTAGAAGATCCAGCAAAGGAGACTGAGAAGAATAGCCTGGGGTAGGAGGAGAATCAGCTAAGAATGGTGTCAGGGAGTAGAGCTTTCCAAGAATGAATAATACCCAAGAGATTTTTCTTCTTTAAAAACAGATGCCTCGGGCACCTGGGTGGCTCAGTCAAACGTCTGCCTTTGGCTCAGGTCATGATCTCAGGGTCCTGGGATCGAGCCCTGCATTGGGCTCCCTGCTCTGTGGGAAGCCTGCTTCTCCCTCTCCCACTCCCCCTGCTTGTGTTCCCTCTCTCTCTCTGTCAAATAAATAAATAAAATTTTTAAAAAAAGAAAAGAAAAGAAAACCCAAAAGACCACCCAAAATTGCTAGAACTGATAAATAAATAAATAAATAAATAAATAAATAAATAAATAAATAAAAACAGATGCCTCTTTCTGCTGAGCACCACTATCCCACCCCACTCCCCACTTTTCAATCTGGCTTCTCTCTGCAACACTATAGTTGCCAAGGTCCCCAATTACTTTCACGCTGCTGCTTCCAGTGCACACATTTCAGACTTCACCTTGTTTGATCTATCAGCAACATTTAACAGTAGGCCACTTCATTCTTGGAGAGCTCTACTCCCTGACACCATTCTTAGTTGATTCTCCTCCTACTCCAGGCCATTCTTTTCAGTCTCCTTTGCTGGATCTTCTACTTCTCCAGACCTAAAATATTTAAGCTTTATTCTGGATCCTATCTACACAATTGCATTCTATCATCTCATTTAATCCCACAGCTTTCAGTATCATATATTAAGGAGGGCACGTACTGCATGGAGCACTGGGTGTTATATGAAAACAATGAATCGTGGATCACTACATCAAAAACTAATGATGTATTGTATGATGACTAACATAACATAATAAAATTAAATTTAAAAAAAAACCCTAAAAAATAAATAAAATTAAATTTAAAAAAACACTAATGATGTATTGTATGGTGACTAACATAACATAATAAAAGAAAATAAAATTTAAAAAATAAAGAAGAAAAATCTCTCATATGAATGACATAATGCATTTGAAGTGTTTAACAGTGTCTGACTCATAATAGGGGCTTGCTAATACTTCCCTTTCACTTACTTCCTCACCTTTTAATCTTTGACTAGAAATGTTGTGGCTGTTTCTCTTTTTAAAAGTGGATCAGGACACCAACACAGCTTCTTTAACATTATTTCTGTTAGAAAAGCAGACATGATTTATTCCCTTTGAATGGAACTCCTTTCCTAGGAAGGGGGGCAGCCAATATGGTTAAGTTAGTTTCTAGAGTCATATTGTCAAAAATTAAATCCTAATTCCACCCCCTCTGAGCTATGTGGCCAAGGGAATTCTGCATAAACTCTGGAGCTTCAGTTTCCCCCTCATTAATCATTAACGAGACTAATACTTGACCCATCAATACACATAATAAGCACTTGGCACCTGCATTAGCTATCACTTAAGTTCAAGAATTTCCCTAGGTTTTTTTCTTCAGAAGAGGTTCCTTATATAAGAAAATAAAAGAGCTCACACCCCCTGGTGGAATGTGGATACTCTCAGTTTGTGACACCTGGGCTGGGAGCTTGTTTGCATAGCCAGGTCAGTCATGGGGATTAACAAATGTCAGGACTGCTTTGCATACAAAATACCAGAGATGCCTCATTGGTAGATCCCAGCTGCCTGGAGCGCCAGCAGTTCTTCCCTAGCTTTCCTTCTTCCCCAAGGATCCCAGGAGATCCAGGCTTAAACCCTTAGCTAATGAGAAGAAAACATTCTGACTTTTTAAGTTATTTTCTCTCTCCAGTCCCCAGCACGTGGTAAAGAATCATAATGATTGCTGCTTAGATGAGTGGGTTCACCAGGGGAAGAGCACCGAACACCTAAGTCCTTGCACCACCTTCCAGGCCCAGCATCATCGTGATTAACACAGCAATCTTCAGCCAGGGAGCCAGGCTGTTCTGCCTACCAGACACCATGACTTGGGTGACTTATGGCTTTATATTTTTAAATTGGCCTCTCCAGCACTGTCTGATAAATCAACACACAAGTCATTAAATGGTTCATTATCCCAGTAATATGATTCATTCTTTGTGCTAAGAAATGCAAGAGATGTCAGGAAATTTAGAAATATCCCATTTGAAGCCATGCATGCCCATCCACAAAACAGATTAACTGGATGAGAGAAAGCAGTTGGGCACAGAGGTCAAAGAGAAGGCTTGACAGGTGGCGGTCTTCCCTCCAGCAGTCCTTGAACTCCTGTTGGAAAATGTAAGTCAGATTCTCACTAGGCAGGCTCTGTGCTTCACCATACTTCTCTCACATGCTCAGAAGGCAGTTAGGCTGATTGCAGGAGTCTGGTATAGAATTAACAACTGAACACTTTCAGCTAGATCACTTCTATAGGAAGAATGTCAAGCCCAGGTGCTATAGAAGAAAGAACTGTCCCAGTCCTACCACAACATATGGAATTCTGGGTATACTGCTTGAAATCACAACACTTTGGTTTCATCTTCTATCATAAAAGAGTGATTATGATTTCCAACTTCTTTCTGGTACTAAGATCCTATGATTCTGTGTTGGAGAAGGAGAGAGGGAGATTTCAGAGCTTGGCTAGAGCTAAGGCTCAAATACATCTGGTGTGTGAAATTAGACAAGAGACCTCTCCCTACTAAAATCTAGACCCAGCATTTTGCTTGAAGATCAGTGTCTTCCCTGCCTAGTTTATGTTCATTGCTTCAATGATAATTCTATTTATGAAAAGAAATTAAAAATTCAAATAAAACTGACTTAAGCAATAAAGACATTTCTTCATGTATTGAGCAACTTCTCAATGTCTGTTTTGGCTCAACTGTAACACTGGGAGCTATAAAAAAAATCTACACTCAGAGAACTTAATTCTAGTTGGGTAAATAGACAATAAACAAAAAAATGTAAATATATAAAACAATGTCAGGTAATGATAAGTACAATGAATACAAACAAAACAGGGTAAGTGCACAAAAATGCTTTTTTAGGCAAGATGGTAACAGATGGTCTCTTAAAAGAAATTAATAGCTGACATTACTTTGGTAAAGAGGAGCATAACAAAAAGACTATGGGACCATCAGAGATCACCTCTCAGGAAGCATTGCTACAAACTAGATAGCAGTGTGGTGAAGCAGAATGGAGAGGACCTGAGTTAGGCTTTTGTGAAGGATGGAAGGTCTCAGCACAGCCTGCCCTGTGGAGGAACCCAGACGGCTGCTGAGAGTTGGCTGGGAAGTTTAGAAGGGCTGTCATGATAGGGCCAAATATCCTTGTAGCCAAGAGCCCAGCACCTGCCAAGGACTTATAGTGAATCCCCAGGCAGACTTCCTTGGCCCCTATCTGCTCAGCTCCCTCTTCCCTCCCTCACAAAGTCCAGCCACTCCAATAGTCCATAACTCTGATCTCTGCATCCTCAGCTAAGTGAGATCACTGCTTTTAATTCAGTCCCATCTAGCTGCATTGCAGCAAGAAAGGGGCCTCAGAAAGAATGCTGGGGTACTCTTTGGACTCATCTTGTGAGTTTCCCTTTTCTCAATGACCACAGTTCTGCACTGTATGCTGTTCAGAGTCTTAAAACAGTTACTCCTTATATTTTGTCCAACTTTATAATAGTTTTGGCAGGAGGGCAAGACTAATACTAGTTATTCTGTCATGGTCAGAAGTGGAGGTCCTTTGTGTGCCTTAACTCTTGACCATTATTGGCAGCTGGCTATGCTAATTAGACATCCAGCAATGTGAAGGGGAGGCCAGCTTCATGCCTTCCAACCAGGCTTAGGGAAAGGATAAAGCTTTATTTGAATTTCATGTTAAAAGCAACATTTTGGCTATTTAAAACTCCAATAAAAACAATTAATAAAAGCTATTTAAAAAAATAGTAAAACCTTCTGAACTAAATCATTTATTACCATCAATGTGATACTGGGTTTATTAATCAATGTCCTCTAGAGAACCGGAACCAATAAGATATATATGTATATATTTACTTATATATTATATTAATATGATTTATTGTAAGAAATTGGCTTCCACAATTATGGAGGCTGAGAAGTCCCATTACCTACCATCTCAAAGCTGGAGACCCAGGAAATCTGGTGGTATAATTCAATCTGAGACCAAAGCCCCAAAAAACAGGAGAACCAATGATGTAGATTCCAATTCAGGTCTAAAGGCCTAAGAACCAGGAGTGCTGAGGGGTGGAGAAGATCAATGGTCCAGCTCAAGCCATCAGGCAGAAAGGGTGAAATTCATCCTTTCTCCACCTTTTTGTTCTGTTTAGGTCCTCAACAGATTGGATGATACACCACCACATTGGGAGGTGTAAACTGCTTTACTGAGTCCACCAATTCAAATGGTAATTTCATCTGGAAACATACACACACACTCAAAAATAATATTTAGCCAAATATCTAGGAAATTCATGAGCCAGTCAAGTTGACACATAAAATTAAACATCATATTTGGTTAATTCTTTTCTATGTAAAATCTGGAATAAAGTTTATCATCTCATTTATGTCTAATTTAATAGGATCTTTATCCGAGGAATACAATGGGCTTTAAATCAGAAAAACTATTAACGAGAGGAGGAGCAAGATGGCGGAGGAGTAGGAGAACTAAATTTCATCTGGTCCCAGGAATTCAGCTAGATAGGTATCAAACCATTCTGAACACCTACGAACTCAACAGGAGATCAAAGAAAAGAATAGCAGCAACTCTCTGAACAGAAAAGCGACCACTTTCTGGAAGGTAGGACGTACAGAAAAGTGAATCCGAGGAGATTTTTTTTCTTTCTTCAAAATTGTGGGAAATAGTTTCTTCTAACAGACCAAAATATGCCGAAAATCTAGTGTGTGGCAGTGACCTATTCACCAGCCTGATCATATTTGATCATATCCTTTTTTTCTTTTTCTTTTTTTCTTTTTTCTTTCTTTCCCTTTCTTTTCCCCTGGTTATGGGTCTCTTCTGATTTGTTTAGTGTATATTTTTCTGGGGTCATTTTTACCCTGTTAGCATTTTGATCTCTCATTCATCTATTCTCCTCTGGACAAAATGACAAGATGGAAAAAATCACCTCAAAAAAAAGAACAAGAGGCAGTACCGACTGCCAGGGACTTAATCAATACGGACATTAGTAAGATGCTGGAACCAGAGTTCAGAATGATGATTATAAAGACACTAGCTGGGCTTCAAAAAAGCATGGAAGATACTGGAGAAACCCTTTCTGGAGAAATAAAAGAACTAAAATCTAACCAAGTTGAAATCAAAAAGGCTATTAATGAGGTGCAATAAAAAATGGAGGCTCTAAATGCTGGGATAAATAAGGCAGAAGAGAGCATTAATGATATAGAAGATCAAATGATGCAGAATAAAGTAGCTGAGAAAAAGAGAGACAAACAAATACTGGATTACAAGGGCAGAATTCGAGAGATAAGTGATACCATAAGACAAAATAATATTAGAATAATTGAGATCCCAGAAGAAGAAGAAAGAGAGAGAGGAGCAGAAGGTATATTGGAGCAAATTATAGCAGAGAACTTCCCTAATTTGGGGCAGGAAACAGGCATCAAAATCCAGGAGGCACAGAGAACTGTTCTCAAAATCAATAAAAATAGGTCAACACCCCGACATCTAATAGTAAAACTTAACGAGTCTCAGAGATGAAGAGAAAATCCTGAAAGCAGCTCAGGAGAAGAGATCTGTAACCTACAATGGTAGAAAAATTAGATTGGCAATAAACTTATCCACAGAGACCTGGCAGGCCAAAAGGACAGACACGATATATTCAGAGCACTAAATGAGAAAAATATGCAGCCAAGAATCCTATATCCAGCTAGGCTGTCATTGAAAATAGAAGGAGAGATAAAAAGCTTCCAGGACAAACAAAAATGAAAAGAATTTGCAAACACAAAACCAGCCCTACAAGAAATATTGAAAGGGGTCCTCTAAGCAAAGAGAGAGCCTAAAAGTAACATAGACCAGAAAGGAACACAGACAATATACAGTAACAGTCACCTGTCACAGGCAATACAATGGCACTAAATTCATATCTTTCAATAGTTACCCTGAATGTAAATGGGCTAAATACCCCAATCAAAAGACACAGGCTAACAGATTGGATTAAAAAACAAGACCCATTGATATGCTGTCTGCAAGAGACTCATTTTAGACGCAAAGACACTTCCAGGTTGAAAGTGAGGCGGGGGGGGAACCATTACCATGCTAATGAACACCAAAAGAAAGCTGGGGTAGCAATCCTTACATCAGACAAATTGGATTTTAAACCAAAGACTATAATAAGAGATGAGGAAGGACACTATATCCTACTTAAAGAGTCTATCCAACAAGAAGATCTAACAATTGTAAATATCTATGCCCCTAACATGGGAGCAGCCAATTATAAAAGCCAATTAATAACAAAAGCAAAGAAACACATCAACAACAATACAGTAATAGTAGGGGAATTTAACACCCACCTCACTGAAATGGACAGATCATCTAAGCAGAAGATCAACAAGGAAATAAAGACTTTAAATGACACACTGGACCAAATGGACTTCACAGTGATATTCAGAACATTCCATCCCAAAGCAACAGAATACACATTCTTCTCCACTGCCCATGGAATATTCTCCAGAATAGATCACATCCTAGGTCACAGATCAGGTCTCAACTGGTACCAAAAGATTGGGATCATTCCCTGAAGTTTTTTGGACCACAGAGCTTTGAAACTAGAACTCAATCACAAGAGGAAAGTCGGAAAGAACTCAAATACATGAAGGCTAAAGAGCATCCCACTAAAGAATGAATGGGTCAACCAGGAAATTAAAGAAGAATTAAAAAAAATTCATGGAAACCAATGAAAATGAAAACACAACTGTTCAAAATCTTTGGGATGCAGCAAAGGCAGTCCTAAGAGGAAAGTAAATAGCAATACAAGCCTTTCTCAAGAAACAAGAAAGGTCTCAAGTACACAACCTAACCCTACACCTAAAGGAGCTGGAGAAAGAACAGCAAATAAAGCCTAAACGCAGCAGGAGAAGAGAAATAATAAAGATCAGAGCAGAAATCAATGAAATAGAAACCAAAAGAACAGTAGTGGCTGTCCAATTTTCCCAACACCGTTTGTTGAAGAGACTGTCTTTTTTTCCATTGGACATTCTTTCCTGCTTTGTCAAAGATTACTTGACCATAGAGTTGAGGGTCCATTTCTGGGCTCTCTATTCTGTTCCATTGATCTATGTGTCTGTTTTTGTGCCAGTACCATACAGTCTTGATGATTACGGCTTTGTAATAGAGCATGAAGTCTGGAATTGTGATGCCATCAGCTTTGCTTTTCTTTTTCAACATCCCTCTGGCTATTCAGAGATGAAGAGAAAATCCTGAGAGCAGCTCAGGAGAAGAGATCTGTAACCTACAATGGTAGAAAAATTAGATTGGCAATAAACTTATCCACAGAGACCTGGCAGGGTCTTTTCTGGTTCCATACAAATTTTAGGATTCTTTGTTCCATTTCTTTGAAAAAAGTGAATAGTATGGTAATGTTATGTGGAATCCTATGTCACTAGTCAGATGCTCTAGGAGCCCTTGGATTGCAGTACTGGCCTTGCCCCTATGGACAGGAAAAGCAAACCAATATCCATGATGTATGTCATTGTTAGTCAAGATGAATTGCTGTTCCTTCCCAGGTAGAAGAAGTTCAATTAATCAACTTGCCTTCAAAGTGACTGGTTAGTATTAGTTTCTATAGCTGGCAGTGAGACATTCATTAGTGGTTGTAGCTAGATCAGCCTTGGAAAGAGGGAGTCCATGCTGTTGGGTCATGTGTAGCCTCCATTTCTGCCACCATGATTATTTCATTGTTATTCCATTCATGAACCCATTGCACAAGCACTGCGGTGGGCAAGCCAGAGCCTGGCTGACACCTACTGGCTGAATCATCCTATCTACTTGGTTCTTTGGTGTTTCTTCTGCAGTGGATGTTTTCTGGTGGGTGTTAGCTTACAATACTAAGATCCCTATGCTCTGTACCCACTCTCATATCTATCCACATATCTCTGCTCCAGAGCTCTTTATTCTTGCTCTTCCAATCTTTCTCCTTCCAACCCTTAGCCAGCCAGGTTAAAATGCATTGGTGCTGAGCCCAAATGAATTATGACTTGGTGAGCCTGAAAGTCCAGCAGATGATGGAAATTTCTGGTTGTAAGGTCACTTGATGTGCCATGATCAGATAATCAGTCTCTACCAGGGCCCAGTAGCATGCCAGGAGCTCTTCTTAAGTGGTCTATAGTTCTCTGCTGTGAATGGCATGACCTTGCTCTGGAAGTATAAGGGTGTGCTCTGCAATGCTTCTACTACACACATTTTTCCCTATCACAGATACCTTAGTATCACAGACTCTGCCAGGTAATGTGGTCCAAGCAGGGCTGCTTATACCACAGTCTGAACCTTCTTCAGATCCGTTTTCTTTCTCTGGACCCACCAGTGGCTTCCATGTTACCCAATAAATGAGCCAAAGTTGTATTCCTGAGCATGATTTATGTTATTCCAAAACCTGAAAGAATCTCTTGTTTTTTAGTGGTAAGAGGTTCAGTGTTTAATAACTTGTCCTTTGCTTTTGATGTGATATTCCAGAATGCCCCAGACCACTGGACTAAAAACTTCACTAAAATAGCAGGCCTTTGGATTTTTGTGGGTTTTTTCCTCCTACTTTCTAGATCACATATCTTAATGAGATGTCTAGAATATTTGCCCTTCTTGCTCATTAGGTCCAATTAACATGATGTCATCTATATAGTGGGCCAATGTGATAATCTTTGGAATATCCTTTCAGACTATACTGTAATAGAAAGCAGGATTAGCACAGCTCTGGCTGGGATAAGACTGTGAATGTATACTCATGTCAATCCTGTAAGAGAGCTAATTACTTCTGAGCCTCCTTTATGATAGGTATTGAAATAATGCATTTGTCAAATAATGGCTGCATTACATATATTACATGTTAACATGTTCTAGTAAAGATACTACATCCAGCATAGTGTAACTAGGGCTACTATTTGGTTAAATTTGTAGTAGTTTGCTGTCATCTGTTAGGACCCATCTTGTTTTTAGAGGAGCCAGACTTATGAATTAAATGGAGACCACCACCCCTGCATCCTTTAAGTCCTTGAGTGGCACTAACCATCCTCCTCTTCAAGGTGTGATATGCTGTTTTTGATTCATTTTTCTGGTCAAGAGTGGGGGGATTATGAGCAATTTGGGGGATCCTACTTGGTCTTTCCTATTATAATAGCTTTTATTCCATAAGTCAAGGAGCCAACTTGAGGATTCCAAAGCTACTTGTCCCACAGACATTCCAATAATAATTTCAGGAATAGGGGCAATGGCCACCATGTGGTCCCAGTGTGAGACAGACTTGGACTAGAACTTCATGTAGTGCCTCACCCCATATACTCCTATTTTGTTTTTTAAAAATTTTTTTATTGTTATGTTAATCCCCATACATTACATCATTAGTTTTAGATATAGTGTTCCATGATTCATTGTTTGTGCATAAAACCCAGTGCTCCATGCAGAACGTGCCCTCCTCAATACCCATCACCAGGCTAACCCATCCTCCCCCCCCCCTCCCCTCTAGAACCCTCAGTTTGTTTTTCAGAGTCCATCGTCTCTCATGGTTCGTCTACCCCTCCGATTTCCCCCCTTCATTCTTCCCCTCCTGCTATCTTCTTCTTTTTTTTTCTTAACATATATTGCATTATTTGTTTCAGAGGTACAGATCTGAGATTCAACAGTCTTGCACAATTCACAGCGCTTACCAGAGCACATACCCTCCCCAGTGTGTATCACCCAGTCAGCCCATCCCTCCCACCCCACCCCCCACTCCAGCAACCCTCAGTTTGTTTCCTGAGATTAAGAATTCCTCATATCAGTGAGGTCATATGATACATGTCTTTCTCTGTTTGACTTATTTCGCTCAGCATAATACCCTCCAGTTCCATCCACGTCGTTGCAAATGGCAAGATCTCATTCCTTTTGATGGCATAATATTCCATTGTATATATATACCACCTCTTCTTTATCCATTCATCTGTCGATGGACATCTTGGCTCTTTCCACAGTTTGGCTATTGTGGACATTGCTGCTATAAACATCGGGGTGCACGTACCCTTTCGGATCCTTACTTTTGTATCTTTGGGGTAAATACCCAGTAGTGCAATTGCTGGATCGTAGGGTAGCTCTATTTTCAACTTTTTGAGGAACCTCCATACTGTTTTCCAGAGTGGCTGCACCAGCTTGCATTCCCACCAACAGTGTAGGAAGGTTCCCCTTTCTCCACATCCCCACCAACATCTGTCGTTTCCTGACTTGTTAATTTTAGCCATTCTGACGGGTGTGAGGTGGTATCTCATTGAGGTTTTGATTTGGATATCCCTGATGCCGAGTGATGTTGAGCACTTTTTCATGTGTCTGTTGGCCATTTGGATGTCTTCTTTGGAAAAATGTCTGTTCATGTCTTCTGCCCATTTCTTGATTGGATTCTTTGTTCTTTGGGTGTTGAGTTTGATAAGTTCTTTATAGATTTTGGATACTAGCCCTTTATCTGATATGTCATTTGCAAATATCTTCTCCCATTCTGTCGGTTGTCTTTTGGTTTTGTTGACTGTTTCCTTTGCTGTGCAAAAGCTTTTTATCTTGATGAAGTCCCAATAGTTCATTTTTGCCCTTGCTTCCCTTGCCTTTGGCGATGTTTCTAGGAAGAAGTTGCTGCGGCTGAGGTTGAAGAGGTTGCTGCCTGTGTTCTCCTCTAAGATTCTGATGGACTCCTGTCTCACATTGAGGTCTTTCAACCATTTTGAGTCTATTTTTGTGTGTGGTGTCAGGAAGTGGTCCAGTTTCATTCTTCTGCATGTGGCTGTCCAATTTTGCCAACACCATTTGTTGAAGAGACTGTCTTTTTTCCATTGGACATTCTTTCCTGCTTTGTCAAAGAGTAGTTGACCATAGAGTTGAGGGTCCATTTCTGGGCTCTCTATTCTGTTCCATTGATCTATGTGTCTGTTTTTGTGCCAGTACCATACTGTCTTGATGATGACAGCTTTGTACTAGAGCTGGAAGTCCGGAATTGTGATGCCGCCAGCTTTGCTTTTCTTTTTCAACATTCCTCTGGCTATTCGAGGTCTTTTCTGGTTCCACACAAATTTTAGGATTATTTTTTCCATTTCTTTGAAAAAAGTGGATGGTATTTTGATGGGGATTGCATTGAATGTGTAGATTGCTTTAGGTAGCATTGACATCTTCACAATATTTGTTCTTCCAATCCATGAGCATGGAACGTTTTTCCATTTCTTTGTGTCTTCCTCGATTTCTTTCATGAGTATTTTATAGTTTTCTGAGTACAGATCCTTTGTCTCTTTGGTTAGACTTATTCCTACGTACCTTATGGTTTTGGGTGCAATTGTAAATGGGATCGACTCCTTAACTTCTCTTACTTCTGTCTTGTTGTTGGTGTATAGGAATGCCACTGATTTCTGTGCATTGATTTTATATCCTGCCACTTGACTGAATTCCTGTATGAGTTCTAGCAGTTTTGGGGTGGAGTCTTTGGGATTTTCCACATAAAGTATCATATCATCTGCAAAGACTGAGAGTTTGACTTCTTCTTTGCCGATTTGGATGCTTTGCTTTCTTTTTGTTGTCTGATTGCTGTGGCTAGGACTTCTAATACTATGTGAATAGCAGTGGTGATAGTGGACATCCCTGCCGCGTTCCTGACCTTAGGGGGAAAGCTCTCAGTTTTTCCCCATTAAGAATGATATTCGCTGTAGGTTTTTCATAGATGGCTTTTATGATATTGAGGTATGTACCCTCTATCCCTATACTCTGAAGAGTTTTGATCAAGAAAGGATGCTGTACGTTGTCAAATGCTTTTTCTGCATCTATTGAGAGGATTATATGATTCTTGTTCTTTCTTTTGTTAATGTATTGTAACACGTTGATTGATTTGCGGATGTTGAACCAACCTTGCAGCCCAGGGATAAATCCCACTTGGTCGTGGTGAATAATCCTTTTAATGTACTGTTGGATCCTATTGGCTAGTATTTTGGTGAGAATTTTTGCATCCATGTTCATCAGGGTATACTCCTAATTGTATCTTATGGGGTCACAATGGCATTTTGGGTCCTCAAATTCTGTACGGTTTGGTGGCTACTCTGTTGCTGCTTAAGCTATGCAAGCAAGGTTAAGAAGTTCATCAGAAAGTTATTCTGGGATTGCTCCTATACATGATTTAGGCTGTTGAGTTTCTACACCATTAAGCATTAAGATGATGTTATCCTGAAAAAATTTCAGAACAGCCATTATTCCCTTACTATGGCCATAACCTTTTAATTAACTCATATTTTAGTACTCACTCTTTCTATATATCTATCTTTGGCTTTCTTTTTGTGACATTATTGTAGGGAAGCAAAATTTGCCAACCCAAAATGTATCTCTGTGGTATGTGGATTATTTAGGCTGATTATTTTGAAGAATATGAAGGCTGAAGGAGACCTTTAACCTTCCCCCAACTACCTAAAAGGATTTAGCTAGAAGACCTGCTCCTGGAAGGGAGCTATCACTGTTGATAACTACAGTATAGTATGAACTAGGTGTGGTAGATAGAATGGAACTTAGCGAAGTCTGTTAAAATTCCTCTTTATATCTCATTGTTCATGAGTGGCTTAGCTAACATTTGTTTACCAAACATTTACTCCTTTTCATCTTTCTGTGAATTGTCTTCCTTACCTTTGAAGTCCCAGACACTTCCACTCTTCTCCTTAGCTCTAGATGGCATAGAAGCCTCAATTGTCTGACTACCTGTGCCTCATATTTTTATGGAACCCCTTGATATATGTAATTAAATTTGATTTTCTCCTGTTAATCTGTCTCATGTCAATTTAATTCTTAAGCCAGCCAAAAGAACCTTGAAGGATTTTTTTTTTTCTCCCCAACATTGTTAACCATACCAATCTTTTGAAGAACTCTCAGGATATAATTCTTCCCTTTATCTCTGTCTCACTGTGTCTGTTTCTCTTGCTCTTGCACTCGCTTTCTTTCTGTTTTGTTTTGTTTTTTTTCTTTCTGTTCATTTGATAACCGTGTTGTACCTTTTTTTATTGAAGTATAATTAACATACAATGTTATATTAGTTTCAGGTGTATGACATGTTTATTCAACGATTCTATACATTACTTAATGGTCATCATGTTAAGTGTAGTCACCATCTGTCAGCATACAATGTTATTACAATATTACTGACTATATTCTCTGCTGTATTTTTCACCTCCACGATTTATTTATTTTATAACTAGAAGTTTGTACCTCTTAATCTCCTTTATCTATTTTGCTCACCTCCCACTCACCTCCCCTTTGGCAACAACCAGTTTGTTCTCTATATTTAAGAGTCTGTTTTTTGTTTTTTTGTTTTTGTTCATTTGTTTTGTTTTTAGATTCCACATTATAAGTGAACTTACATGGTTCTTGTCTTTGTCTGCCTGACTTATTTCACTTAGCACAATACCCTCTAGGCCCATCCATGTTGTCGCAAATGGCAAGATCTTATTCTTTTTTATGGCTGAGTAATATTCCATTGTGTGCGTGTGTATCATTATCCATTCATCTATCAGTGGACACTTGCGTTGTTTCCATATCTTGGCTACTGTAAGTAATGCTGCAATAAATATAAGGGTGCATATGTCTTTTCAAATTAATGTTTTCATTGGGTAAATCATAGAATTGTTGGATCACATGGTATTTCTATTTTTAATTTTTTGAAGAACCTCCATATTGTTTCCCATAGTGGCTGCACCAATTTACATTCTTATTGACTGTGCACAAGAGTTCAGTGGTGTTCTACCTTGTTCATCTCCAAGTCTCTGGCAATTAGTCAAGTGCAGGGTACATAGGGACCATCTAGTAAAATTTTCTTGCTATTGAATGGGTATTTAATGGACACCTATTATTTACCAGACACACATAGTCCAGTAAAGGAAGTGCAAGACAGCCTGGAAAAGGATGGCTGCAGCTGTAGATCCCAATTTAGAATGAAACTCAAGGAGGATATGGTTACTCCTAGGTCCCCCAGTCTCTGAGCCAATACCCACCAGATCAAATGGGATGAACCACTGATGCAAATGGGTTTCCCCTCAGCTTTTACAACAGGTCTCCCTTTCCCAGTGTAAGCCACTTTGCCATGTCTATCAGCTAAGTCACCTTCTCTGACAGCAGGTCAACTAGCACACAATGGCAGCTATATTTCTCTTTCAGCAGCACCGATGACCAAGCAGTCAATCAGCTGTTGCTGATAGCATTGCTCTTTAAAAGGCATTAAACTACTGGGTGCCTGGGTGGCTCAGATGGTTAAGTGTCTGCCTTTGGCTGAGGTCATGATCCCAGGATCCTGGGATTGAGTCCCACATTGGGCTCCCTGCTCAGCGGGGAGCCTCTTCTCTCTCTGCCTCTCTCTCTCTCTGTCTCTTATGAATAAATAAATAAAATATTAAAAAAAAATGAAAGGCATTAAACTACTTCTGTGACCATTTTTAACAGTTTGAAACAGTACAACACATTTTTAAACAATTTACTTAACGTTCTTTTTCTGTATAGTCTTGAAAGAATGAATTTACTTACCTTCTTTCAAAAAAATTGAGTGCTTGCTACTGAGACAAAATGGAACAAATTATACAGCATGGTATTTGTTGATAAGACTTACAAAGTAGGAGGTGAGGCACTACACATATTCTTTGCTAATGCACAAAACTAGGAGAGGAATTTATGTTCCTCCTTTTTCTCTTCCCCCTTCCTTTAAAGATAAGTATGAAGAAGGTAGAAAGGAAGATAGACTGTTGCTCCTGGGTTTAAAAATCCCTCAAATGGCTTCCCATCATAACTGGAATACAATTTAAACTCCTAAGATCTCCTTCCAAGTTTTGCCCCCTGCCTGCCTCTTTTTTATCTCCTGAAATTCTCTTCTTCACCTCCCCTGCTTTTCTGGCTTTACTTCTTTTTCTGGAATAGCCCAGGGGTGTGCTGGAACCAGCCTACATGGTTCATTGTGTGCATTGTTTTCCAACTCTGTGTTCAGTGATCTTGTGTTGGCAGCTCAAAATGGTGGGAATTGGCAAATGCTACAAATCAGGAGTGCCTCCCTTCCTCTCCTCCCCAATTCCCCTGGCTACATCCAGCCAGTTGTTACACATTTACCAGCACAGCACCCAATAAGTTAACTCTTTTTCTTCTTTAGATTCTTTGCTCAGCTGTTTCCTCCACCTGGAATGACATCAACTCCTCATTTTAGCATATCAAACTCTTTTATGATCTTTAACTCACATAACCACCTCCTCTGAGAGGCTTTCCTTGACCACCCATACACTCATGATCACATCTACCATTTTAATTTCCTGAATATAATTGTCAAGTCTAATCCTAAAAATGTTAAAACATAATTCTCATATAGTTAGATATTATGCACATGGCATCATTTTATTTAACTCATTAATAACGAGGCTAGTTCAAAAGAAGAATATGGGAAAATGGGATTTTATAGTCAGTTCTACAGGGGAAAAAAAGATATGCTGAGATAAGATTGTTGAATTAGATTAAAACTGGTTAATGTCTTGCAGGGCAATAAAATACTAAACTTTAGGGTTATTGTCTCTATTAGACAGGAGATGATTTATTGTGCCTTAACAGTTTTATGAAATTATAAAATGTCTGGATCCTAGTCAATTGCAGAAATAATCAATGGCCCTTATTTCGTTCTGAATAATTTTTCTTAAGCAAAGATCATCAGGTAGTCATATGTCTCTATGTACTTTTATATCTATCTACCATGTCTGCCTCCCAACAGGAGATAAGCTTCTGGGCGTCTGAAACAGTGCCTGGAATGTAATGGGCCCTCAATATATATCTGTTGAATGAAGGTTGAGGTTTGGTATCATGGAAGGAAGATCCAGGAGGGAAAGTCTGCAGTGCCAAGTGGCCAGGGGGAAGTTGTAGATACCAGGGCTGATCTGAAAACTAATGGAGCCTCAGTACCCTGGCCAGTGACATTGGCCTTCTTAGTCATTTTTGAAACTCCCTTTTATAGTCTGGAATTGGGGAGGGAGTGAAAGAGGGGCCTTGTCATATTTAGCCTCTTTGTACTTTGTTTCCCTCAGCTATGAAATAGGGGTAATCATAGTAAGTTGACGTAGAACTGATGTAGAGGTAATAATATACATAAAAAGCTTAGTGCAAGTCCTGGTGCATAGTAAGTGCTCATTAAATGCTTGATATATGCATTTACATATAGAAAGTAATTGTGGAAATTCAGTGGAGGGAATGATGACATCCAGTGGGATGTGGGGTAAGGGAATTCCTGGTACAGGGAGGGGCCTGAGCAATGACACAGGTTGAAAGTGCAGTGAGGATGGTGGAAGGTCACCATAAAGGGGTGATATGAGCCTGTCTGATCTTTGCTTCCCTACACAGGTATAGGATATTGCTTTGGAGCTGGACTGCCTGGGTTTGAACATCAGCTCTGCAAATTGCTGGTTGTGTGATCTTGGCTGAATGAACTAATCTTTCTGAGTCTTAATTTCTTCAACCATAAAATGGGGGTAACAAGGACAAATGCAACCCCATGGGGCTGTTCTAAGGAATTAAATAAGATGATATATGTAAGGTGCTGCAGAAATGATAGCCATTGATAATTGAGAAATATTCAGTTACCTTGTTTTTTTTTGTCCTGTTGTAAGAAAAACATGACTTGTTCAGATTATGTGAAAGAGTTTAGTGAGTTTCAGGGGGAGGAGCAAGATGGCGGAGGAGTAGGAGACCTGGATTTTGTCTGGTCCCAGGAATTCAGCTGGATAGGGATCAAACCATTCTGAACACCTACAAACTCAACAGGAGATCGAAGAAAAGAATAGCAACAACTCTCTGAACAGAAAAGCGACCCCTTTCTGGAAGGTAGGATGTACGGAGAAGTGAATCCGAGGCGATATTCGGGAAGATAGACGGTGGGGGAGGGGGCCTCTGTCAGCCACTTCTGGCAAGTGATAGAGCAGCAGAGCACAAAATCGGAACTTTTAGAAGTCGGCTCTGCTGAGGGACGTCGCTCCAGTGGCTAAGTGTGGGGTGGAACGCTTGCTGGGACAGTGTGGTCTCAGGACCCTCAGGGTCACAGAAAGACCAGGGGTGCCTGAGTGCGGCAGAGCTCCCAGGTGTAGGAGCAGGGAAGCCAGCTGCAGAGATGGAGCTGAAGAGTGGGCCCTCAGCTCGGGGTTGCCATAAACCATGATCCACGGCACAGTCGGGCCACTGCTCTTCCAGCAGGGACCCAACAAGTGGCAGATCTGGGGAGACTCCCCTTCCTCCCCCGGGAGGAGTGGCACAGGAGCGCACCACAGGGATCTGCTGGGTTTGGAGACTCCACGTGGGGTCGTGTGCCAGAGATAGAAATGCTCTGTCACAGGCCGGGTGAGCACGGAGTGCGGCTGGAGACCAGGGAGACAGGAGTGATTGACTACTTTTCTCTGGGGGCGCACTAAGAGGTGGGGCCCCGATTTCTTGGCTTCTCCAGGGCAAAGATTGGGAGGCCACAATTTCACTCTCGTCCTCCAAAGCTGTACAGAAAGCTTGCAGGGAACAAAAACTCCCGAGAGCAAACCCGAGCAGATTACTTAGCCCGGACCCGGCAAGGGTGGGGCAATTCCGCCTCCGGGAAAGACATTTGGGAACCAGAGCAACAGGGCCCTCCCCCAGAAGATCACCAAGAATAGCCAGCCAAGACCAAATTTACCGATCAATGAGAACAGCAGAACTCCAACACTAGGGGAATACTGCACATAGAATTCATGGCTTTTCCCCTATGATTCTTTAGTCCTTAAAAGTTAATTTTTTTTAACTGTCATTTTTTTTTGAATTTTTCTTTTTCCCTTTTTCAACCAACATCTTATCAATCCCTCTTTTAAAAAACATTTTTATTTTTCATTTTTAGAGCCATATTCTATCCCTTTATAGTAGTTACCTTTATTTTTGGTATATATATATAATTTGTTCTCTCTTTAAAATTTCGGGATACAGTTTCTTCTAACAGATCAAAATATACCCTAAATCTCTAGTGTATGGCTTTGTTCTAGTCTCCTGCCTGATCACATTCTCTCCCTTTTTTTTTTTTAAATCCTCTTCTTTCTTTTTTCAAGCAACTTCTTATCTTATCAATTCCTTTTATGAAATCTTTTATAATTTTCATCTTTACAGTCATGTTCCATCCCTTCATCGTATTAACCCTTATTTTTGTACATATATAAGTTTTTCTTTCTTTAAAATTTTGGGAGGCACTTTCTTCTAACAGACCAAAATACACCCAAAATCTAGTGTGTGGCACTGATCTATGCACCGGCCTGATCATATTTGATCATATTCTGTTTTTATTTATTTTGTTTTGTTTTTGTTTGTTTTTATCTTTATCTTTTTTTTTTTTCTTTCCCTTTCTTTTCCCCTGGTTTCAGGTCTTTTCTGATTTGTTTAGTGTATATTTTCTGGGGACGTCGTTACCTGTTATCATTTTGTTCTCTCATTAATCTATTCTCCTCTGGACAAAATAACAAGACGGAAAAAATCACCTCAACAAAAAGAACAAGAGACAGAACCGACTGCCAGGGACCTAATCAATACAGACATTAGTAAGATGTTGGAACTAGAGTTCAGAATGATGATTATAAAGATACTAGCTGGGCTTCAAAAAAGCATGGAAGATACTGGAGAAACCCTTTC
>NW_022589733.1:170969-199114 GCF_004348235.1 Phoca vitulina | reverse complement strand
GATTTCAACTTGGTTAGATTTTAGTTCTTTTATTTCTCCAGAAAGGGATTCTCTAGTATCTTCCATGCTTTTTTGAAGCCCAGCTAGTATCTTTATAATCGTCATTCTGAACTCTAGTTCTGACATCGTACTAATGTCCATATTGATATGGTCCCTGGCAGTTGGTACTGCCTCTTGTACTTTTTTTTGAGGTGATTTTTTCCATCTTGTCATTTTGTCCAGAGGAGAATAGATGAATGAGAGAACAAAATGCTAACAGGGTAACAATGACCCCAGAAAAATATACACTAAATAAATCAGAAGAGATCTGAAACCAGGAGAAAAGAAACAGAAAGTAATAAAAAGGAGAAAAAAAGGAAAAAGAAAAATATATAAAAAAAGAATATGATCAAATATGATCAGGCAGGTGAATAGATCAGTGCCACACAGTAGATTTTAGGCATAATTTGGTCTGTTAGAAGAAAGTGCCTCCCAAAATTTTAAAGAAAGAAAAACATATATGTACAAAAATAAGGGTAAATATGGTGGAAGGATTGAATTTGACTGTAAAGATGAAAATTATAAAAGATTTTATAGAAGGAATTGATAAGATAAGAAATTGGTTGAAAAAAGGAAGAAGAGGAATAAAAAAAAAAAAAGGGAGAGAATGTGATCAGGCAGGAGACTAGAACAAAGCCATACACTAGAGATTTAGGGTATATTTTGGTTTGTTAGAAGAAACTGTATCTCAAAATTTTAAAGAGAGAACAACTTATATATATATGCCAAAAATAAGGTTAACTACTATGAAGGGATAGAATATGACTCTAAAAATAAAAAATAAAAAGGATTTTTAAAAAAGGGATTGATAAGATGTTGGTTGAAAAAGGGAAAAAGAAATATTCAAAAAATAGAAAAATTCAAAAATTAAAATTAAAAAGATTAACTTTGAAAAACAAAGAATCGGGGGGAAAAAAGCTATGAATTCTGTGTACTGTATTCCACTAGTGCTGGAGTTCTGTCATTCTCATGATCCGTAAACTTGGTCTTAGCTGGCTATTCTCCCTGATCTTCTGGGGGAGGGGCCTGTTGCCATGGTTCCCAAATGTCTTTGCCAGAGGTGGAATTGCCCCGCACTTACTGGGTCCAGGCTAAGTGTTCTGCTTGGGTTTGCTCTCGGGAGCTTTTGTTGCCTGCAAGCTTTCCATACAGACTTGGAGGACGAGAGTGAAAATGGGGGCCTCCTAGTCTCTGCCCTGGAGGAGCCACGAACTTGGGGCCCTACTCCTCAGTGCGCCCCCAGAGAAAAGCAATCACCATCTCCCCGGTCTCTGGCTGCACTCTGTGCTCACCCGGCCTGTGACTGAATATTTCTATCTCTGACACCCAACCACGTTTGGAGTCTCCAAACCCAGCAGATACCTGTGGTGCGCTCCTGCGCTGCTCCTCCCAGGGGAGGAAGGGGAGTCTCCCCGGATATGCCACTTGTTGGGTCCCTGCTGGAAGAGCAGTGGCCCAACTGTGCCACAGACCATGGTTTATGGCAACCCCGAGCTGAGGGCCCACTCCTCGGCTCCGTCTCTGCAGCCAGCTTCCCCTCTCTGATACCTGGGAGCTTTGCCACACTCAGGCACCCCTGGTCTTCCTGTGACCATGAGAGTTCTGAGACCACACTGTCCCAGTGAGGATTCCACCCCCCGCTTAGCTACTCTCCCTCAGCAGAGCTTACTTCTTCTTTTTTTTTTTAAATTTTTTATTGTTATGTTAATCACCATACATTACATCATTAGTTTTTGATGTAGTGTTCCATGATTCATTGTTTGCACACAACACCCAGTAGCAGAGCTGACTTCTTAAAAGTTCCAATTTTGTGCTCCACTGCTCTATCACTTGCCGGTAGCCCGCTGATGGAGGTTCCCTCCCCACCATCTATCTTCCTGAATATTGCCTCGGATTCACTTTTCTGCACGTCCTACCTTCCAGAAAGTGGTCGCTATTCTGTTCAGAGGGTTGCTGTTATTCTTTTCTTCCTTCAGTAGGGTTCTTATAACTCAGTGTTGTTTAGTGATGATCCCCAAAGGAAAACATTTTTTAAAGATTTATTTATTTCTCAGAGTCCATTAGAGGGGAGGTGGGAGGGGGGATTGGCTAGTCTGGTGATGGGTATTAAGGAGGGCATGTACTGCATGGAGCACTGGGTTTATACGAAAACAATGGATCATGGATCACCACATCAAAAACTAACGATGTATTGTATGGTAACTAACATGACATAATAAAATTTAAAAAATTTAAAAAAAAGATTTATTTATTTATTTTAGAGAGAGAGTGAGTGAGGGGGGAGGGGCAGAGGGAGAGAATCTTCAAGCAAACTCCCCACTGAGCACCTGACATGAGGCTCGATCCCATGACCCATGAAATCATGACCTGAGCTGAAACCAGGAGTTGGAAACTTAACTGACTGAGCTACCCAGGTGCCTCATTCCTCAAATCCCTCACCTTTTCCCACCCTTGCCACCCTCCATCCTTCACTTTATCCCATCCCCCACTTCCTCCTACTATCACCTCACCTGTTGTATCCCTTACTTCCCCCACACTGCATCTCTCAGCCTTGGGGAAAAGCTCACCTGAGGCTCAAGGATAGAGTGTCAAGGTTGTCTATGATGATTATGTATCTACTTGTTAATTTAAAAGGATCAATGTTGTTAAATTTTGATGTACTTATATTAAAATAGAACATCATTTATACTTGTATTAAAGCAACAACATTCCTTTGACTATTTGATATAAGGTGATGTTCTTTAAACCTACACTTCTATTCCTTTTTCATGCTGTTTCTTCTGCCAGGAATGCTCTCTTGTCATGCCCCTTCACTTCCTAATTCTGTCCATGCTTGAGACTCAGTTTTATTGTCATTTCTGGAAGCTTTCCCTAATTTCACTGTCTGAATCAGTACCCACATAGTTCCTGGGTACATTTTTTATTGAAGTGTAGTTGACATACAATATTATATTAGTTTCAGGTGTACAACATAGTGATTCAACATTTATATATATTACAAAGTGATCACCACTAAATCTAGCTACCATCTGTCACCATACCAAGTTGTTACAATATTAACTATATACCCCATGCTGTACATTGTATCCTTGTGTATTATCTATTGTATAACTGAAGGTTGTTTCTTTTAATCCCCTTCCTCTATTTTGCCCATCCCCCACTTCCCTTCCCCTGGTGACCATCAGATTGTTCTCTGTGTCTATAAATCTGTTTCTGTTTTGTTTTTTTGCTCTGTTTTTTAGATTACACATATAAGTTAAATCATGCAGTGTTTGTCTTTCCCTATCTGTATTATTTCACTTAACATAATACCTCTGGGTTCATCCATGTTGTTGCGAATGGCAATTTTGTCCTTTTTGGGTGCATTATTTTATCACCCTAGTGCATGTCATTTCATGCTGTATTATCTATTTATGTATCTGTTTCCCACATGCTACTGCAAGGTTAGAGACTGTCGTATTTATCCTTGTGTCCTCAGTCTCAGCACAGGGCTGACCACATAATGGAGAGTCAATGAATGTTCATTAGACTGATATTGATATAGCAATCTCAAATACAAAGCGATAAATTCAAATTCATGAAGTAAGAATGCTATTTATCTTCTCACAATAAGAAAATTATGGATACTGAATTTACTGAGGCGGCCTCTGCTAAAGGCATGGGTGTTCCTATCACCATCAAAGGTACAAGTTTCCTTCATTCTCATACATGGGGCTCATGGGAGCTCCACAATTCTGTTACAGCTCACAGCTCTGTGATTGCGGGATCTTCTCTTACCTCCTGATTTTCTCTCTAAGTCTACAGAGGATGACAAGAGAAACAACAGCCAGAGGAAAGCCGCTTATAGAAAGAGATGGACAGCTGGAAAAAATACTGCCCTTTCTCCTCCTCCCAGTCATAGCACCCCATGCAGCACACACCTAGAAGTTGGATGGGCTGACTACTGCTGTGTGGTGTGAAGTCTTCATCTAACCTTTGATTTCATGTCTAAGATCAGATTACACACATTCACAATGACCACAGCCGAAGCAGAGCCTCTGGGAGAGCAGATAGCTTTGGGGTAGTCCCCCTCCAGCCTGGGGGATATGTACTGCACCTAAAACCTTGGTAAGGGTGGAAGTGTCTTACTCTAAGTTCCCCAAGAGTAGCCCCAAGGCACGGATTTGAGTGTAAGCAGTTTATTTGGGAGGTGAACCCAGGACACACTGACAGGGATAGAAGTGAGTCAGGGAAGGGAAGACAGCCAACAAGCGTGAGTAATTGAGTTTTCACTGTGGGCAACTGTAGTTTAACTTGGGAACTCTGGGAGACAGAGTGGAACTGTCAGAGTTATCCTGCTGGATGGATGAAGGAGCTGGGGAATGTATCCATCAGCTACATCAGTCAGTAATTGGTTGAGTGTTGTTCTTGGGAAACGTAATTTCCTAGCATTTCTGGCCTGCCACATAATATGGCCAGAATGGGTTCCAGTGGCAGGAGAAAACTCTCAGGCAAAGGAAGGCAGTCCTGCTCTCAGAAATTGGGCTGGTAGGCATGGAAATTCTAGGTGCCATGGGGCCATGAAGCGGGGGCCCACACAGATGTCTGCTGCAGACAGGGTGCAACAGTGAGCTCTTATAGCTCACTGGCACAACTTCCTGTGCCAGCCCTGGCTTCTGGTTGAAGGGTTGGCAGGATTGCTTGCTGGAAAAGTCAATTCCAGGCTCTTATGCAATTTCTACAAACAAATGTCTCCTTTTAATCTTAATTGTCAGACTGTCAGAGTTTGTGAGAGCAAGGTATTAAAGTGTTCTTGAAAAGTATATGATAATCTAGCTTGTATTTGGGCAGTACTGACATTGGGGCTTATAAATGTCAAGGAGCTCCTTGGTTACTCTACACCACTCTGATCTTATAAAGAATAATTTTATAAGCAGGTTATTATGAAAGCTCTACAATGAAATGCAGCTGGATTGTGCAGAACCAAAATGTGCCTCAGTGCAGCCATGCAACTTCAAAGTGAAGGCATTAGAAAAGTTTGTAGGAACCAGAAGGCTGACCAATCTTCTTTCAGTTTTTAAAACATTTGCCCTACACATAGTTTATTTGCTGGCATTTATCAGGAAGAATTTTTGTGCTGTGCTTTTCTTGCATATTACCCCTCCTTAATGATGAGTTCTTTTGGGAATATAATACATATGTTCAGTTGTAAAATCTACTCTGGGATAATGTTATACTGTTGCTTAATATTTAAGCATTTGCTAATCTTTGGGGATCAGAATGAACATTCAATGCTAATTAAAAAAAACAAACTTCACATTTGTATTGCACTTTATCAATCAAATGAGACAATATCTGTCAAAAACACTGTACACTGTGAAGTGCTTACTCTCATTCCTCAGGCTTTAAATCTTAGCTCACAGTTCAGCCCAAGATATGAGTCACTCACAGCAAAGGTGGGAAATGTGTCCATGAAAGCTCTGGATGAAGAAATGCGAGCTTGGAAGGAGGATCCCAGTTGGGGGCTGGGAAGTAACCTCAATTCTGGCAGGGGATCCAGAGGAGAAATGGTCCACATTTGTGGTTTCTTCAATCCTTCAGGAGCTTGCTAAGCACAGAGCCAAGGGAGCCAGCTATATTTTAGATGAAGTCACATGTAATTATCCCGCTGCTCTTATGCTGTTTTATGATAGCTAAGAATGCTGTAATGGATTTTTAATCGAGCACATGCCCGCAGGTCCTCCAGAAAGTGGCTGAGTTTGAAATTAAAAACAAAAATCCAATAAATAGATCTAACCAGTTTTTTTTTTTTAACACATTGTTGTGTTGGGGTGCTGGACAAATTGTTTTATTTCTTCTCTTTGCAAACTTGCTCATCAAATTGCCTTGATTCTCATTATCTTTCACGTTGTTAATAATCACCTTTTTCTAGCTCTCCCTGACAACTTTCCAAAGCCCACTACACAGAATTATTTTTTGGCCTTTGTATTTAAAGGTTACTGAAGCAAATGCACAGCTCAATGCAGCTCAGACCATGCTTGATTTCAAGTTGAGTCTTCCAATAAGACCAGTTACATGCCTAACCCTGGGCTCAGCTGGTTGGGGTCTCATGGGACCCCATGGGATGGGAAGATGCAGTCTCTGCCTTCAGGATGCTCACTTTTAGAGAAGCCAAACCAGCACCTTTCCTCTATCAGGAAGGCAACAGCTTTCCCATAAACCCACAGCCAACTATCCTCCAGGTCACACCTGGCCTCTAAAGGACAAGGAGGCTAGGGAATGGGATATTGAGCTTTCTACTTTTTAAAGCTGAGGAAGACAAAGGAAAAGGGGTTTAGGAATGGGTCTTGGGTGAACTAACAGTATGTTCCAAGATAAGAATAATGCCTGTTTTTTAAAATGAGGACAATGAGGCACAGAGAAATGAAGTATCTTGCCTATTGTCACATAATTGGTAAGAAAAGGAACAGGATTCTGTGTGACTGTGTCTGACTCAAGAGCCTTCCCTCTGAATCAGTTCTTCTCATTCTAGACATCTGCTACTCATGTTCCTCTCCTCCAGAGGGGAAATTTTGACTTAAATACTGTGCATTGTTAGGTGTGCTGGTGTTTGGAAAAGACAGTCTTCAAAGTCTTGGAATTTCTGCTATAGAATCTTTGCCTGTTTGCTCTTCCCTCCCTCCCCCTTCCTTCCTTCACAGATTTATTGAACACCTGCTATGTGCCAGACATTTACGTCTGCCACTCTGCCTAAACACTCAAGTGCTTGCTGAATAAATAAATATTTGTTGCATGACATAATTCTTCTGCCTCTATGTAGAGAACAATGGATTTGTTTGCCTGAAGTACAAGCCATTATTCTCATTTCTAAGCCTCTGTTCTGAGAGCATCAATACGGCAGTTTTCAGAATGAAAAAAAAAAAAAGAAAAAGAAAGAGCCGGCCCTTTCAGTGATATTAAACCTCTTAAATGACAAACCCATAATTTGTAGAGGGAAAATGATTCCCTGAATGCATCTTATATCCTTGAGTTCCAAATTACAAAGTTCTTGCTGAAATTGGTTTCTGCCCAGGAGGAGATAACGTCAGTCAAGAAGCTTGCTTTCTGATCAACACTGCGCTTCTACCAACAGAGCATGGCTGGCCCCAGCCCTGTCCACCCATTTCTTGTTGGGGCCTTCAGTGAACATACCAAAGAGAGGAGACAACGGTGGGCTATGGAGGTTATTAAAATACTATTTTATTTGCAGCAGAAGTTTCAAGTCAGCTTTTGAGGGAACTTGCAGATACTTATGGTGGTAATGGCCATGGCTCAGCTCACTTTGGTAAAACATTTAGTGAGACCCAGGCACACCGGTCACCAGGACAAAAGTATTATCTTATAAAATGAGATGATGGCTATTGACTCAGGTTAAAACAATGGAAACTGCTGACAAGTTCTGACTCATATTGAGATTCTTTTTAATCTTCCTAATTATTACTCACAGAAATCATGATGTTGGAGGGTTTCCACAAAGGAGATGAATGGACTGAGACCATCACTGACTCTCTGGTTAGCATTTGGAGAGAACCATTTTCTCTGAGGAAAGGTCCCTCTTCTTTCCAGGCCCTCTGCCCTATTCTACACATAGCTCCTGCTGCCAGCATAACTCCCCACGTGTTTCAATGCCCCTCCATGCCCTGAATGCCTTTGTGTCCCTGCGAGGGAGCAAGGATGCTTCACCTCAGCTCTACGGAGAAGGAAACTGATTTCCAAGAGATTCAATGCTCAGTTGAGACTCCATTCTAATCTCTTGGGGACACAGAGGGCCCGGGAGTCCTGGCTTGCTCTTCTGGCTCCAGGACTTTGGGGACTGTCAGGAAGCCCCTCTCCACCTTTTATTCCAGAGTGAGGTGAGCACATACAACCTCCTCAAATATGCAAGAGCCTGTAACCTGCTCAATAACCAGGCCTCTTTGCTGTTTATGTAAGAAAGTTTACCCCCTGAGAAGCCAAAGCGGAAAGCTAAGACAAGAGGCAGATGGCGCTAAGCTTTCCTTTGAGGCTGCTCCCTACTTTAAAGCTTTGAAATATTCAAGGCTATCTTGAGAAATAATCTTTAAAGATTTTTTTAAAAGACCATATTCTCTCTCTTCTTCATGTTTTTTTAGATGAAGGGAAAACACTTAGGAATGCAGGCATGAGCTTTAAGTTTGCAGCTTATGAATGTTCTCAGAGAATAAAGACTTTCAATTTTAATGTTCTTTCTGGTCTATGAAGATTCTGAATTCTTCTTTGCCATCCTTGATTTAGCAAAATCACCAATTCTTTCTTTACACATACATCACCCCCCCCACACACACACAAGTGTGCATGCACACACATACCCCTCTACCTGTCTGCTTTTGATTTAAAAATCAGAGCACCATACCATTAGAGTACACTAGCATCAAATGGCATCATGCCTGGGAAGCGACCTTGTAATGATCAAGATATTGTTTTTTCTTCCAATGGGATCGTTTGCATCCCAATGGAAGGATTACTCTCCAGACATTTCTTGCTTTCTTTTGTGCCAAGCAGAGTGCTTTATAATGAAGTTGGTTATTTCACTTGAGCTACCTTTACACCTTTCAATGTGTCAAATACATCCCTGCTTAGAATCACCTTCTATTTCTTGATGGACCAGTTCTTGGTGGAATTGCTCCCTCTGGCCACTTTTTCCCTGTCCTTTGGACACATCAAGCCTATTTTTGTTTCAGGGCATTTGTACATGCTGTTCCCTGTGCTCATATCCCTTCTATCAGATTTTTACAGTCTGAATCCTTTGTATCCTTTGGTTTGCTTTAATATTTTACTCTCTTAGAGATATCATCTATAACTGCCTCTGTTAGTTTAAGGCAGTAATGGAAAACTTAACTCAGACTGGCTTAAATAAGATGGAAATCTATTGGCTGACATACCAGGCAGCCCAGAGGCAATGAGGATTTCAAGGTTGTTTGGCCCAGCAGTTTGACCATGGAATCAAGGACCCAGGCCTTCTCCAACTCTCTGCATCCAAGTGTTGGCTTCATTCCAAGATTGATTTCTCCCATCAGTGTCAACTGGGCTACATGCTCTCCCAATCTCATTTAATAAGAGAGAGAACTGGCTTATTATTGTTCTCTCTTAAGAGCAAGAAAAACTTCCCTCAAATTCTTTGGCAATATTCTAATATATCACATGTCCACTCCTGAGCCAGTTACTGTTCAGGGACTATGATGACCTTTAAAACAATCAGGCCCCCCTTGGGCTGAATTTAGTTCCCCACACTGAACTGATGCTGTGGAATGGATTGGTGATATCCCCTCACCAGTGGATCTCAGACACTGCCCTCCAGAATCACTTGGGAACCTTAAAATGACCAACTCCCAAGCTGATCTCTAACCAATTAGGTTTCGCGGGTGTGGGACTGGGCCAGTGGTTCCCAGACTTGGATGCACACTAGAAGTACCTGGGGACTCCCACCCTGATAGACATTTTGATTTAATCAATATGGGATGTGACGTGGGCATTCCCAGGTGATTCCAATCTGCAGCCAAGTTTGGGAATTATTGCCCTAGGCATCGATGTATACATATATGCATACATATTTCAAATTATGCATATTTTATTTTAAATTCTTTACTAGTTTTAGTGAGATATAATTTACATGCTATAAAATTCACTCATTAATTAGTGTACAAGTCAGTGATTTTTGGTATGTTTACAGAGTTGTATAAACATCACTATAATCTAATTTTAGAACATTTTCATCATCTTAAAAAGAAGTCTCTTAATTAATAACTCCCCCATTTCCCCCACCCCCATTCTAGCCCTAGACAAATATTGATCTACTTTCTGTCTTTATAGATTTGCTTACTCTTGAGATTTCATATAAATATAATTATACAATATGCAGTCCTTTGTGACTGACTTCTTTCACTTAGCATGTTTTCTAGATTCATAAATGTCATAGCAAATATCAGTACTTCACTCCTTTATATGACTGAATAATATTCCAGCATATGGATATACCACATTATATTTATCTGTTTATTAGTTGATGGGCATTTGGTTTGTTTCCTCTTTGTGGCTATTATGAATAATGTTGCTATGAACATTCATGTACAAATCTTTATGTGGACATATCATTTCATTTCTCTTGGGTAGATATCTAGGAATGAAATTTCTGGGTCATTTAGTAACTGTGTTTAATTTAATTCCTCAGTCATTTAGGAACTGCCAAACTCTTTCCCAAAGCAACTGCACCATTTTATATTCCTATCAACAATAAATGAGGATTCCAATTTCTGCACATCATTGCCAACACTTACTATTGTCTATCTTTTTTATTATAGTGATTCTAGTGGATATGAAGTGATATCTCATCGTAGTATGTATTTCTGTAGTGACTAATGATATTGAGCATCTTTTCATGTGCTTATTGGCCATTTGTATATCTTCTTTGGAGAAATGCCAATTCAGATACTTTTCTTTTTAAATTCTCTTCTCATTATTGAGTTTTAAGAGTTCTTTATATATTATGGATACAAGTCCCTTATTAGATATATGACTTGCAAATATTTTCTCCCATTCTGAGTTGTCTTTTCACTTTCTTGATGGAATTTTTGTCCAGTTTATCAAGTTTTTCTTTTATCACTTGTGTTTTTGGTGTTGTATCTAAGAAATCATCAGACATTAGCATAGTTTGAAAAACTTTTCCAGATGATTCTAATATAAAGTCAGGGTTGAGAAGTCTTGCCATACAACACTGTGTCTGTAGCTTACTCTCATTATTTTCTCTCTCACATTGCCACAAAGACAACCAAATCAAGGTACCTAATAGTCTATCAAAAATCTTGTTTATTTATTAGTTTTCTTGTTTATTTTCTGTATTTTTCCAACAGAATGTCAGTTCCATAAAGACAAATACCTTGTGTGGTTTCCTGTTGTATTCCCAGCATGGGGTCTAGCCCCTGGAGGGCATCAGCTGAATGAAAAAAGTGAAGGGGCCTATTGAGGTGATCTTCCCACTGCCATCCTCCCACACCATCCCACCCAAAAGGCTCCTTGCCCTTTATTTCCAATTTCAGTTGTTGTTCTGCCACCCTCTTCGTCCAAGCCAGAGGTGGGAGTCTTCCTCATCCTCCACATCTAATTGGTAACTGAATTCTATGCTTCCTCCTGGAGACAATTGTTATTCACACACACACCACACTGCATTGCCATCATTCCTTTACTTTTCCATCTTTCTCACCTTTTTGTGAGTTTATTGTAAGCAGAGATAGAGCCCTCTTGCCTTTCTATCCTTAGCACTTCACCCAACATTGAGCATAAGCAAGAGTTAGCCAAGGCTGCTGGATTGCATTAAGGATTTGACATCTGGATCTGTGAGTTAGAACCAGGAATTGAGAACCCTTCCCTTTTTATGGCAGCCTTAGGACTGTTCTTTTGCTTTTATGAGAGTTGAGTGACAGACTCTCTGATGAGATGTTGGTGGCTGTGAAGAGGTGGAAGACTGTGTTAGGGCTGGAATTTTGATGTAGATGGAGACCCTCTAGCAACTGGGAACTTAGCATCCCTATAAAGAAAATATCAAATACTCATCCAGAACATCTGGTGAACTTTCCTGAAGTGACAGTGAGATGTAAAAATTAGCACATGAATGAAGAACGTTCCAATGATAAATGATCAAAATTAACCTCACCATAAGGCTCAGTCAGCCTTTCTGCCACAAAGAAAGAACAGCATGGATGGTAGGTGGAAAAGGACTGCAAGGGGGAAAGCTGTTTGCCTCCAAAACCACAGGATTCAACATGTCAGGTCCCAGTGGACCCTGGCAAAGATGAGAACAACTGGCTCAGAATCAAAGGTCTGCTTCTCCCATATGTAATGTTTTCCTTTGAGGAGAATTAATCCAGCCTGAACCTCTTTTGGGCCTGAGGAGGCAGAAGGTGGGAAGTTCACTCTGGTGGTTTTTAAAACAGAGAAGGATTTGACTTTATTTTGGTCAGGATAAAGAAAATTATTTTACCAGGCAAGCAAACTATTCTGCATATGCTTAATTTCCATGATGTGATACATAATTGTCACATTTGTCTCCCTGCAACTATCTCCCTGATTGTCGGGGTGATTGCTGTGTTAAGCTGAGGTAGGGACATGGGATGGAGCAGTTGTAGCAGCTGCTTAGAACACCCTGCCCAGGCTCTAGTAAGCCTGTGTTTCTGCAAGCACCTGCGGCTTTGCACCTGAGGAATTCCATCCTTGGGACGGGCCAGAGGTGCTGGGAGTGAATGGCCCTGAGAACAATCCTCAGCTCATGGTGGATGGGGTTTGGGGGATAAATACCCCAGTTTTCTCACCTCTGGGGACTGGGGGACGTGACTCAGAGGGACAGTCCACACAGTCTCCCAGAATTTTCCAGTGGATTGAATTCCAATGGCCCATAGTGGTGACCAGTTTGATAATATGCTCTCTGTTGTCTGCCTTCTCTTCCTCTTTCACTCCTGAGATCACCTCCCAGGCAATCTTTGCCCTCAATTTCCTGTCCCAGAGTTTGCTTCTAGCTTAAGACAACAGTACATCATCTTCATTATCCACACAGGATATGTTCCACGACTCCCAGTGGATGCTCAAAACCACGGATAGTACTGAACCCTAAATATACTATGTTTTTTCCTAAACACAGATAGCTATGATAAGGTTTAATTTATAAATTAGGCAAAACAACGATAACACCAGCCGGAATTTCCTTTTCCTTCTTCACAATTTCATGGATAGAAGATTCATTCTTACCATAGATCTTAGCAACCTCAGCATACAATTTTTCTTTCTTTTCTTCTTAAGTGGGAACTTTCACTTGAAGGAAATGCTTAATGGCTTCTCTGTGGTATCTTTGAATTGTTGGCATCATGACTCTTGTGCTTTGGGGCCATTATTAAGTCAAGGGTTTCTTGAACACAAGTACTGTGACATCATGACAGTCGATCTGATAACTGGGCCAGCTGCTAAGTGACTACCAGCTGGTAGCATATACAGTAAGGGCATGCTGGACAAAGAATGAGTCATGTCCCAAGTGGACCCAGCAGGTTTTGTGATATTTCATGCTATTCAGACTGGCATACAATTTAAAACTTATAAATTATTTCTGGAATTTTCCATTTAATGATTTCAAGCCACAGTTGACTGTGGGTAACTGAAACCGTGGGTTAGCAGGGACTACTGTATAGTGGGAAATGTGCTGTGGTGATGGGTGGATGTCATCCTTACTCTTGGTAAACCTTCACCCTTTCCTGTGTGTCTGATAGGATTGTCTGCTGTCCTTGGGGGGGCATGAGGACAGAGCCTCCCAGGCAGAAACCTTAAGTCTCTGAGAGGTAAGAGTGCCTGAGGAAGTGTGGGTCAGGCAGTAGAGCAGTGTAAAAATTTAATGAGCTTGCTTTTGACACCATCATTTGTTTTAGCAGATTTCTTGAGTGAGCAAGGCCAAAATCCTTATGCAGATTGGCTTCAAGGGTGACTCCAGTCAGCAGAAGCTGTGGCTATGATTGTCCAAACTCAGAGACATTTCTTGTAGGGGTGCTGCCAGAGTGTTTGGCTGAGCCTCTGTTTTATAATCCTGTGGCAGCTATCTCTGGGAGGGAGCAGGTTTTTCTTGTTGGAAGACAGATAATGAGAGGGGGAAAAAAAGCTTTATTTTTTTAAATTTTATTTTTTTATGTTATGTTAGTCACCATACAATACATCATTAGTTTTTGATATAGTGTTCCACGTTTCATTGTTTTCATATAACACCCATGCTCCATGCAGTACATGCCCTCCTTAATACCCATCACCGGGCTTTCTGATCTTACTCATTTCCCTTTGGGACTGTTGGGTCTTAGATTTTGCTGCCTGTCTCGAATGAGAGAACAGATTGCTTCTCCCTGGACCATCAGAAAGAAGATGTAGAAAGTTTGGCTTTTAGAATTTGATGCTGTCGAATATTCTGATGTTTTAAAATTTTATTTATTTATTTGACAGACAGAGACAGCGAGAGAGGGAACACAAGCAGGGGGAGTGGGAGAGGGAGAAGCAGGCTTCCTGCTGAGCAAGGAGCCCGATGCGGGGCTCGATCCCAGGACTCTGGGATCATGACCTGAGCCGAAGGCAGACACTTAACGACTGAGCCACCCAGGCGCCCCTGAATATTCTGATTTTTAAAGAGAAGCTGAAAATTTGGATTTTTATGTGAAATCTCTCCATGATTAAATGTTAGCTCCTTTTCCTCCCCTCCCCTCCTCGTTCCCTCCCTCCGCTCTTTCTTCCCTCCCTCTCTTCCTTCCTTCCTTCCTTCCTGCCTGCCTGCCTGCCTTCCTTCTCCCTTCCTTCCTTCTTTCCCAAACTGTACAGGCCAAACCAGAAATAAAACAGAACAAAACAAAATAACTCTGTGGGCTGATTCAACACTTGGGTAACCAGTTTGTGACTTCTGACATCTACAGTTAAGTGGGAGCACTGTGGAACAATATAAGTGGAAAATGACAAACTGACTTTTGTGCAGTGAAGCGATGAACTCCATTCATTCACAGGTGTTTGCTCCATGCCCATCACTATGCCAGGCCCTGGGATCCAGGAGTGAATGAGAAACAGTCCCTGCCTACAGAGGCCCCTCATCTAGTGGAAAGCATAGCTTTGTCTAGGTGCATGTGGTTAAGGTAACAGTACTCTATTTTAATTTGGTTTAAACAGAAAGGGGAATCTATTGGAAGGAACCCATGAACCTGTGGCTCTCATAGAACCCATGGGCAACCAGGCCTCATGAAAACCTGGAGTTAACTCTGGAAAACCAGGACACTCTCTTGAACCCTCATAGTTTCTTAGTTTTTTTCTTTCTCTCTCCTGGATAGATTGGCTTTTTCTCTTAGGCAGGCACATGAACAAACATGGTCTCTCTGTAACTCCCAATATACCTTTTTTCAGTTCAAGCCACAGATCAGGTTGACTGGAGCTCAGCCTGCTCCAAATTCCCAGGAGAATTTGGGTGGTCCTGACTCTTGGTCCAGTCACATTCAAACATGACTTCTAGGGACCCAACCCTCTGGGTGGATGGGGGGGTGAGTTTTCATAGAAAGGGGACACTGTAGTCAGAAAGGGGCCTCGTACAGGAGGAAGGATACTTCATTCACTCAGTACCTGACACTGATCTAACCTCTGCTAGAGAGAGTAGTCAATAACACAAACACATCATTACCTCCCTCAGGGAGCTTACATTCTCTGGAGAGTAGAGAGACAAAGAATAGAAACAACAAAGCAATTTGACATAGAGAGGAGTGTGACAAATTGTTTAGAGGGAGATTGAGGAGGGGCTGTGGAGGGGAGATCTGCAGCTGTCAAAGGAGATGGGTCAGGGAAGGGCTTTCTGAGGAGCTGACATTTAATCTGAGATCTGACAGGTAAGAAGGAGCTGGAGTAACATGGTCAGATTTATGTTTTAGACAGATGACTCTGGCAGAAGGAAAAAAAAGGATCTTTCTCTCCATGGTCTCAGGAAACAAAGCTCACTAAATCAACTTGCTGACAACGAAAGGAATTTTACAAGGTTGCATACCAAGGTGACCTTGTCATCTTCAATCAGCCCTGGCTTATTTGCATCTTTGAGCAATAAAAATCAGCCTTTACTTATATAGCACTTTAGAGTTTATAATGCATTCTCACTTCCAGTTACATATTTATCCTCCAAGCACTTCTCTGAGGCGGGAGGGTAGGAACTCTGTCTCCATTTCACAAGGTACTGGGACTAACAGAGACTATGTCATTTACCCCAACAAGTAGGTGCAGAACGAAGACCTTTTCCCCACCAGGCAACTCTACCAAGTGCATTGGGTTAGATTGCTAAGTAGGAAAGTGCCACATTTGTCCAGAATCATGGTTTTCCCCTGTGACTCTTGTTCAGTAGGAATGTGCATCATATCTCAGCTTAGCAACGGGACCCTAAAACCTTAATAATCTCTTCCCCAAAAACCTATATGTTTGTCCAAATCTTTAAAAAAATCTGTTTTTTAATAAAGACTTTTCTCTCTCCAGGGCAACAGATTCTGGAAGCTCATTCTATCACAGGCATGTGTTACGTGCCTGAAAACATAAGAATGGCCTCCACACCACTACCTGCACATCCTGATTTGTGTACAAATTGTGTACAAAGCTTTTCCTTAACCAGAGCCATACCTCAGAATCACCCAGGGAGCTTCTTGAAAATTCAGCTCCCTGGGCCTCTCCCCAGACCCAGTGATTTTTGGGGTTCTTTATGGGAGAAGGGAGGTATATGCAGGGCTTCTGTGCAGAGCTAGGCCGGCATCTGACCTGCTCTGTTCATGAAGATTGCAAATTGGTATATTTATTTGAGCAATTTTCCACTAGATGGCAGTAAAGTTCCATTTAACTTCTGAAAGGAGCCTTGTTCTAACAAAACCTGCATTATGACCACAATTTTACGACAGGAAAGGCAAAACGTGTCTTGAGGAAGGGGCATCTTTTTTTCTAATTTGCGCTGTTACCTAATGGGTTAGTGGTTACCTCAGGCTTATGTCTTAGGACAAAGTGCTGGGGAAAACCCCCAAACCTGCATTTCTAAGAATGTGTTTGTTTTGAAGAACACAAGTTCCACAGGATGTTAATAGGTTTGTGAACAAAGTTCGTGTTGTCAAATATATTTAGCTCTGAAGAGCCTTGAAGCAAAGATACTGACAATTTTTGTAACTCAGTTTGGCCAATGTGCCTCATGAAGCTATCACAACTAGAGTGTTCTCTTTGGGAAGCACTCCGTAAGCATTTGATTCTATTGAACTGCTGGGAAGAAGTCACTGTGGAACTGTGTTGACTGCTGCGAGACTAATTTAAGACAGTGTCCCTTGCACTCCAAATCTCTTTAGCTCCCAAGTTCCGAGAGTGTGAATTTGGATAGCGAGTTCAGATAGGAAAGGTTAGCACCTGATCTGAGTCTGTTTGGTTGCTGAGTTTTCAGAGAGGGAGTTCGTATAGGGAGGGATATACCTGGTACTTTTGGCTCCTGAGTTCTGATGGTCAGAGGTGGCAGAGTGAGGGGAGCCTTCATTCTGAAGGGAAAGGGAGTAGTGCTCCTCTAAGAATCTCATTTTGTGGATGTTCAAAACAAGTCTGGACAGATGGAGAAAACTGCTAATAGGATAGTTTCCATCTTTCCCAAGGTCAGCAGGCTTACTTAGAAACAGAGGGGAGGGAGTAGAAGAATGAACTATGTAGAAAGCCCTGAGAGGAATGACCTGACATATTAGGAACCACCTTGCAGGTGCCTCATCTGGGAAGTGGTCTGAGAAACCCTAGAGGGAGGGAAAAAGGGAGAGGGAGGGAGGGGAGAGGAGGAGGAAGAGAGAGAGAGAGGGAGAGAGAAAGGGGGAGGAGGGAAAGAGAGAGGCAGGGAGAGGGAGAGGAAGAGGAAGGGAGGGATAAGGGGAGGGGGAGATCTGAGAGAGAGAGAGAGAGACTTCCTACATCTTTTAATTTTCCAACTTGGAAAAGAAAGAGATCACGACTTGAAGGAGTATATGGGAGCCCACTGGGGATGAAGGAAGCTACCTCTGGTTAGGTAATCCGACTTCACAGCCAGAAGCAGAATAATTCTTACTCCGAAAAGCAGAAACAAAGCAGCAAGGGCTGAGGTCTTTAGTTCAGGCTTGGAAGACAGGTACTGGAGAAGAGTCATCATAAACAAGGTGGCCCCATGGAGGCCTTGGTCCAAAGATACCATCTAACAAGGAGGCCTGTGAGCCCTTTGCCCTGTGTGGGCAAAGGGCTATTACCGCACAAGGAGCATCCATCAGTAAACCCTCTTCCTTCTGAAGGTGACTGTGAGTAACTTGTCTGACTCTCACTCTGGTTTCTTATGAATGACAAGCAGAAGCCATACACAACACATTTGAACACATAACAGTGCAATTTTATTCACAGAGGGGGCCAAACCTATCACATGTGTCGCAAATGACCTCTTGTCATTTGTGAGGTGATTTTTAGGACAGACAGACAATTGTACAAAATTTCATAGTTGTGATATATTTTAATCTGAATTAAAAAGATCTGAAAACTTTGACTTTTTCCTTTTTCCTTTTTTCATAAAACCTATTGCTTTTTTAATTAAGCCAAATATTAAAGAAGTGATTTGATTTAAAGTCAGTTAAAATTTTTTTCTAGGTAAATAATAGTAGAGAGTATACGAAGATGTGGACAAAACTGTGAAACTGGTTTGCAAGTGGCTGTAGTTTTGGAAAAACCAGAGTGGGAGAAAAACCCTGGCCTCTGGAGCCTGACAAGTCTGATTTGTGTTACTCATTAGCTGTGTGACCTTGCACAAATTATTTAACTTCTCTGTCTCAGTTGCCACGTTTGGAGACATGAAAGGCTCTTGGATATTGATTTCCTGCCAAGTAGCAGGCCCCGTTATGTTTGAGGGTCCCCAGGGAGTGTCTCGGATGTGCTTACAACCTGGCCTGTCTGGGGGTTGCCCTTTAAGCTCTGATGGGGGAACAGGAGCAGGAGGTCATGATGGGACTGTGTCCTTGGTCTGCAGAGCGGCACGACTCTGCCTCCCTGTGCCACACAGACCCCAGCCCCTTCAGACACAGCTTCGGAGACACAGGTGGGAAGTAGCCCTATGGCTGCTCCACATCCATGTTGCATCACTCAGAGGTATTCCGGGGATGCTCGTCCCCTCCTGGTATTCCTCCCTGGGGATGACTGTGCCTCTTTCTTGTGTATGAGAGTGACTCATGCCACTTCCATGAGACTGACATCACAGACCATGGCTTCATCCTGTTTTAGCCTCTGTAATTTTGGGCATGATATATAGCCAGTCAGTCAAAAGCGCTTAGTAGCTAAGTCACTTTGGTAAGAGAACTACCTCTCTAAGGTTCACGTTCCAGAAAGTATGAATCCAAAATTTACCCTCCTACCAGCAGTAGACAAGTGTGCTTGTTCTGTGTGATCTTCAACACTGAACATAGTTTTAAAAATCTTTGCTAATTTGGTAATATTTTACTTCTTATTTATTTATAAATAAATAGTGGTTGATCTTTTTCCCCATATGTTTGTCACTTTCATCTCTTTGGTGAATTATTTTTGTCTTTTGCTTCCTTCCAATCCCCTGCATCACCCCCCCCCCCCAACCACTGGGAGTGTTAGTATATTTTTTGTTTTGTTTTGTAATGACTCTTAAGACAGTAACCTTTTACTTTAAAAAGTTCTCCTTAGCATTGCTTATCAAATTTTACATATACATATATATTCATATGAGAGAGAGAGAGAGAGAGGCAGTTTAAAAGTCCATATCTCGGGGCGACTGGGTGGCTCAGTCATTAAGCGTCTGCCTTCGGCTCAGGTCTCAGATCCCAGGGTCCTGAGATTGAGCCCCACATGGGGCTCCCTGCTCGGCAGGAAGCCTGCTTCTCCCTCTCCCACTCCCTCCCCCTCTGCTTGTGTTCCCTCTTTCACTGTGTCTCTCTCTGTCAAATAAATAAATAAAAATCTTTTAAAATAAATAAATAAATAAATAATAATAAATAAATAAAAGTCCATGTCTCCATTGCTGTTGTATGTAAGTAATGAACCACTGAATTCTACTCCTGAAACCAGTATTGCACTGTGTTAACTAGAATTTATTTTATTTTATGTTTTTAAAATTCAAGTTAGTTTACATATAGTGAGTGTATTAGTTTTAGAGTAGAGTTTAGTGATTCATTAGTTGCATATAACACCAGTGCTCATTACATCAAGTGGCTTCTTAATACCCATCACCCAATTCTCCCATTCCCCCATCCACTTCCCCTCCAGCAACCCTCAGTTGAGAGTCTCTTATGGTTTGCCTTTCTCTCTATTTTTATATTATTTTATTTTTCCCTCCCTCCACATGTTCATCTGTTTTGTTTCTTAAATTCCACATATGAGTGAAATCATCTGGTATTTGTCTTTCTCTGACTTATTCCACTTAGCATAATACATTCTAGTTCTATCCACATTATTGCAAATGGCAAGATCTCATTCTTTTCGATAGCTGAGTAGTATTCCATTGTATACATATACCACATCTCCTTTATCCATTTATCCACTGATGGAAATCTGGGCTCTTTCCATAATATGGCTATTGTGGACATTGCTGTTATAAACATTGGGGTGCATGTGCCCCTTTGAATTACTATGATTGTATCCTTTGGATAATTACCCAGTAGTGCAATTGCTGGATCGTATGGTAGCTCTATTTTTAACTTTTTGAGGAATCTCCATACTGTTTTCCAGAGTGGCTGCACCAGTTTGCATTCCCACCAACTGTGTAAGACGGTTCCCCTTGCTCATCATCTTTGCCAACATTTGTTGTTTCCTGACTTGTTAATGTTAGCCATTTTGACTGGTGTGAGGTAGTATCTCATTGTGGTTTTTATTTGTATTTCCCAGATGCTGAATGATGTTGAGTATTTTTTCATGTATCTGTTAGCTATTTGTATGTCTTTTTTGGAGAAATGTCTGTTCATGTCTTCTGTCCCTTTCTTGACTACATTTTTTTGGGGGGGTTGTTGAATTTGTTAAGTTCTTTATAGATTTTGGATACTAGCCCTTTATCTGTTTTGCATTTGCAAATATCTTCTCCCATTCGGTCGGTTGTCTTTTAGTTTTGTTGACTGTTTCCTTTGCCGTGCAGAAGCTTTTTATCTTGATGAAGTCCCAGTAGTTCATTTTTGCCTTTGTTTCCTTTGCCTTTAGAGACGTGTCTTGCAAGAGGTTGCTGTGGCCAAGGTCGAAGAGGTTGCTGCCTGTGTTCTCCTCTAGGATTTTGATGGATTCCTATTCTCACATTTGGGTCTTTCATCCATTTTGAGTCTATTTTTGTGTATGGTGTAAGAAAATTGTCCAGTTTCATTCTTCTGCATGTGGCTGCTCAGTTTTCCCAACAATATTTTTTGGAGAGACTGCCTTTTTTACATTGGATATTCTTTCCTGCTTTGTCTAAGGTTAGTTGACCATATCTGGGCTTTTATTCTGGGTTCATTTCTGGGCTTTCTATTCTGTTCCATTAATCTATGTGTCTGTTTTTGTGCAGTACCATACTGTCTTAATGACTACAGCTTTGTAATATAGCTTCAAATACTGAATCATGATGCCTCCAGCTTTGCTTTTCTTTTTCAGGATTGCTTTGGCTATTCAGGGTCTTTTCTGGTTTCATACAAATTTTAGGATTATTTGTTCTAGCTTTGTGAAAAATGCTGGTCCTATTATGATAGGGATCTAATTAAATGTGTAGATTGCTTTGGGTAGTATAAATATTTTAACAATATTTATTTTTCTAATCCATGAGCATGGAATATCTTTCCATTTCTTTGTGTCCTCTTCAGTTTGTTTCATAAGCATTCAATAGTTTTCAGAGTACAGATATTTTACCTCTTTGGTTAGGTTTATTCCTAGGTAACTTATGGTTTTTGGTGTAATTGTAAATGGGATTGATTCCTTGATTTTTTTTTTTTTTTTACTGCTGCTTCATTATTGGTGTATAGAAATGCAACAGACTTCTGTTATTTTTTCTGTGTTATTTTATATTCTGCGACTTAGCTGAATTCTTGTAGCAATTTTTTGGTGGAGTCTTTTGGGTTTTTTACATAGAGTATCATGTCATCTGGGAAGAGTGAGAGTTTGATTTCTTCTTTGCTGATTTGGATGCCTTTTATTTCTTTTCATTGTCTGATTGCTGAGACTAGGCCTTCTAGTACTATGTTGAACAACAGTGATGAGAGTGGAAATTCCTGACCTTAGGGGAAAAGCTCAGTTTTTCCCCATTGAGGATGATACCACCTGTGGGTTTTTCAATGATGGCCTTTATGATGTTGAAGTATGTTCCCTTTACCCCTACACTGCTGGGAGTTTTGATCAAGAAAGGATGCTGTATTTGGTCAAATGTTTTCTCCTGCATCTATTGAGAGGATCATATGGTTCTTATTCTTTCTTTTATTAATGTGGTGTATGACATTGAGTTGCAGATGTTGAACCACCGTTGCAGGCCAGGAATAAATTCCACTTGGTTGTGGTCAATACTCCTTTTGATGTGCTGTTGATCCTATTAGCTAGTATCTTGGTGAGAATTTTTGCATCCATGTTCATTACAGATATTGGTCTGTAATTCTCCTTTTTCATGGGGTCTTTGTCTGGTTTGGGGATCAAGGTAATGCTGGCCTCAGAGAATGAGTTTGGAAGTTTTCCTTCCATTTCTGTTTTTGGAACAGTTTCAGAAGAATAAGTGGTGATTCTTCTTTAAACGTTGGGCAGAATTCCCGTGGGAAGCCGTCCAGCCCTGGACTCTAGTTTGTGGGGAGATTTTTGATTACTGATTCATTTCTTTCCTGGTTATGGGTCTATAGAGGTTTTCCACTTTTTCCTCTTTCAGTTTTGGTAGTTTATATGTTTCTAGGAATGTATCCATTTCTTCCAGGTTGCCTAATTTGTTGGCATGTAATTGCTCATAATATTCTCTTATAATTGTATTTCTTTGGTGTTAGTTGTGATCTCTCCCCTTTCATTCATGATTTTATTTATTTGGGTCTTTTTTCTTTTTGATAAGTCTGGTTAGGGAGGGGTTTATCTATTATTAATTCTGTCAAAGAACCAGCTCCTAGTTTCATTGATCTGTTCTAATGTTTTTTTTTTTTTATTTCTATATTACTGATTTCTGCTCTAATCCTTATTATTTCTCTTCTCCTGCTTGGTTTAGACTTTATTTGCTGTTCTTTTTCCATTTCCTTTAAGTGTAAGTTTAGGTTGTGTATTTGAGACTTTTCTTGCTTCTTGAGGAAGACCTATATTGCTGTATATTTCCCTCTTAAGACTGCTTTTGCTATATCCCAAAGGTTTTGAAATGTCATCATGTTTTCATTTTCAGTTGCGTCCATGTATTTTTTAAAATTCTTCTTAAATTTTCTGGTTGACCCATTCATTCCTCAGTAGAATGTTCCTTAACCTCCACGTTATTTGTGGTTCTTCCAATTTTTTTCTTGTGGTTGTCTTGAGGTTTAATATCATTGTGGTCTGAAAATATGCATAGTATGATCTCAGTCTTTTTGTACTGGTTGAGTCCTGACCCACTATGTGATCTAGTCTGGAGAATGTTCCATGTGCACTTGAAAAAATGTGTATTCTGCTGCTTTAGGATGAAATGCTCTGAATACATCTGTGAAGTCCATCTGGTCCAGTGTGTCATTCAAAGCCCTTGTTCCCTTGTTGATCTTCTGCTTACATGATCTATCCATTGCTGTGAGTGGGGTGTTACAGTCCCTACTATTATTGCATTATTGTCAATGAGTTTCTTTAAGTTTGTTTTTTTTTTTTTTTTAAAGATTTTTTTTATTTATTTATTTGAGACAGAGAGAATGAGAGAGAGAGAGCACATGAGAGGGGGGAGGGTCAGAGGGAGAAGCAGGCTCCCCGCCGAGCAGGGAGCCCGATGCAGGACTCGATCCAGGGACTCCAGGATCATGACCTGAGCCGAAGGCAGTCGCTCAACCAACTGAGCCACCCAGGCGCCCTTTAAGTTTGTTTTTAATTGATTTATATAATTGGCTGCTCCCAAGTTAGGAGCATGAATATTTACAATTGTTAGATCTTTTTTTTTTTTTAATTTTTTTTTTTTTTAAGATTTTATTTATTTGCGAGAGAGACAATGAGAGACAGAGAGCATGAGAGGGAGGAGGGTCAGAGGGAGAAGCAGACTCCCTGCTGAGCAGGGAGCCTGATGTGGGACTCGATCCCGGGACTCCAGGATCATGACCTGAGCCGAAGGCAGTCGCTTAACCAACTGAGCCACCCAGGCGCCCCTACAATTGTTAGATCTTATCGTTGGATAGACAACAAGTCTATTATGATATAGTGTCCTTCTTCATCTCTTATTACAGTCTTTGGCTCAAAATCTAGTTTGTCTGATATAAGGATGACTACTTCAGCTTTCTTTTGATGTCCATTAGCATGATGAATAGTTCTCCACCCCCTCACTTTCAATCTGGAGGTGTCTTTGGATCTAAAACGAGTCTCTTGTAAGCAGCATATGGATTGGTCTTTTTTTTTTTTTATCCATTCTGATATCCTGTGTCTTTTGATTGGAGCATTTAGTCCATTTACATTCAGAGTAATTATTGAATAATATGAATTTAGTGCCATTGTATTACCTGTAAAGTTGCTGTTCCTATATGTTGTCTCTGTTCCTTTCTAGTCTTTGTTACTTTGGTCTCTCTTTCCACTCAAAGAGTCCCCTATAATATATCTTGCAGGGCCGGTTTAGTGTTCACAAAGTCCTTTAGTTTTTGTTTGTCTTGGAAACTCTTTATCTCTCCTATTCTGAATGACAGCCTTGTTGGATAAAGTATTCTTGGCTGCATATTTTTCCCATTTAGCACATTGAATATATCATGCCAGTCTTTTCTGGCCTGCCATGTCTCTGTGGATAGGTCTGCTGCCAGCGTTATGTGTCTACCCTTGTAGGTTAAGGACTTTTTCTCCTGAGAGGCTTTCAGAATTCTCTCTTTATCTTTGTATTCTGCAAATTTCACTATAATATGTTATGGTACTGACTTGTTTTTGTTGATTTTGATCTGTGCCTTTTGGACTTGAATGCCTGTTTCCTTCCCCAAATTAGGGAATTTCTCAGCTGTAATTTGTTCAAATAAACCTTCTGCCTCTTTTCCCCACTCTTCTTCTTCTGGGACTCCTATGATATGGATGTTAGTTTGCTTTCTGGAATTGCTGAGTTCCCTAAATATGTCTTCATGATCTAATAGTTTTTTTTTTTCCCTCTTCTTTTCAACTTCATTATTTTCCATAATTTTATCTTCTATAGCACCTATCCTCTCCTCTGCTCTTTCAATTCTCATAGTGATTATATCCAGTTAGTTTTGCATCTCAGTTATAGCATTTTTTATTTCAGCCTGATTAGTTTTTAGGTCTTTTATCTCTGTAGCAAGAGTTTCTCTGGTGTCTCCTATGCTTTTTTCAAGTCTAGCTAGTATTCTTATAACTGTTGATCTAAATTCTTGTTCAGATATATTGCTTATCTCTACTTTGAGCAAGTACCTGACTGTGATAGCTTCTTGACCTTTCTTTTGGGGAGAATTCCTTCATCTTGTCATTTTGGCTAAATTTCTATCTTTTACATGTTATGAAATCTTATTGTTTCCTGCATCTCAGAGTAATGCTATATTAAAAAGTGGTCATAACTTGTACAGGGCCTGGTACTTCAGGAAGTGTTTCTGGTGTATGCTGTGTGCACTCTGGTGTTGTGTTTTGGCTGCTCTTTCCCACAGGTCAGTTCTCTGCAGAGTTCCTCCTTGCTTGCTGTGGGGAGTGTTTGGTCCTTTCAGTAGATGTGCTTTGATTTGTTTGTTGAAAAAAGCCTGTAAAAAAAAAAGAAGAAAGAGAGAAAGAAAGAACAAAAGAAAGAAGGAAAGAAGGAAAGGAAGAAAGAAAAGAGAGAAAAAGAAAAGGAAAAAAAAAATCACACCTGATCCAAAAATAAGAGAAAAGGAAAAAGAATGAAAAAGCAAACAGACAATCAAAAAAACTATAAGCCAAATTCCAAAGAAAAAAGAGAAAAAAATAAAGAAAAAGAAAAGAAAAAATAAGCCTACGGGTGCCTGGATGGTTCACTTGGTTAAGCCTCCAGCTCTTGGTTTTGGCTGAGGTCATGAGCTCATGCTTTGTGGGACTGAGCCCTGCATAGGGTTCTGCGCTCAGTGGGGAGTCTCCTTGAAGATTCTTTCCCTCTGCCCCCCCCCCTTGCTCTTTCTCTCTGTCTCAAAATAAATAAATAAACCTTAAAAAAAAAGAAGCCTGATCCAAAGAGAGAGAGGGAGAGAGAAAGGAAATGAAAAAAACCCTAACAAACAAAAAACTATAATTCTGATTCCAAATTAAAAAAAATAAAAATAAAAAAAAAGAATAAGAGAAAAAAAATACAGTCTGGTCCTATTTCCTTCAGAACTGAAGGGGCAGTGAGGCACTGTATGATCAGTAGACTTGGTGCATGAGGTGTGCTGTCCGTGCTGTTCTTCTTGGGGATAAGCCTATTGCGCTGGCTCAGTCAATCCTGCTCCGTTAGAAAAAGCATTTGCTAAGCACAGGGGTATGGCATTTGACATAAGTGGCGTCCACCTCCACTGGGGACTGCTGTGTTTCTCTCTTATGTTGACAGTGTTGGTAGCGGATGTAAAATTGTGACAGCCCACTCGCTCCTCCTTGGACAGGGGATCTCACACCCCCCTGCTGTTCAGGAAGCCCTCAGAGATAAGCTAGGGTTGAGGGTCCTTAGCAATCCTGGCACCACAACTCTCCTGCGTTTATCTCTGGTTTGGCTGGGATTCAAAACTCCAAATCTTAAAGTAGCTGGCATCACTTGGATCCACTCCCTCCTCTGGGTTAGAGGCTCCCTGAGCTCTGACTAGGGCTCTTTGTCCCAGAAAAACAGTCCCCCACTTACGTGATATGCAGATTCTATGCTTTGGCAACCCAAAAAGCAGAGACCAGGTTATCCAGCCTCTGTGCACACCTTTGTTCACTGCTGATGAAAGGCTGTTTCCGGGTGCCTGCAGGATCTTTTGTCCTTGGAGAAGATATATACCCTTTTCCAAATGTACTCCAGGAAGGGGAAGGATCTTTCCCAGTGTGGCCCCTGAGATCCCTACACCACTTTGTATGTGCTCCTGGGCCAGAGCTGCCCTTCTTTCCAGGAGCGCACACTATAGCAACTCTCCTGGGAAAGTTGCACACTTCCAAAAGCTCAGAGTTTGAGCTACACTCACTATTTGCAAAAAACCTGTGCTACTCAATTCCCCCAGTTCCCCAGTCTGTGGTCTGAGAGGTTTTCTTCTTGTGTGAACCAGATGCCACACTCTCTCAATCCATCTCTCCCTCTCTCCCTTTTCTCTCCCTGCCAAAAGTGTTCCCTCCCATCTGTAGCACAGCAACTTTTCTTTCTCCCAGTTCACTCCCAGGCACCTTGTACCTGCCACATTGTCTCCCTCCAACTATAGAAATTCTTCTTCGAATCCTCAGATTGATTTCCTGAGTTTTCCAAGGGATCTGACCTCAAGACAACTGTGTTCAAGGACTGAGGAAAGCCCCAGGTACCCCTACTTCTCAGCCATCTTAATTCCTCCTTAACTAACTAGAATTTAAATAAAAATTTGAAAAAAATAAAGTCTGCTCTCACTTGGCTGTCATTTCTGAATTTGTTTTAATGGAATGGTTTTTATTCTAGTCATTCTAGTCATATTTTCTTTTTTCTGTCTAGTAGTTTTTCCTCCAACATCTTATTATAAAAAATTTAACCTACCACCTAGATTCTACAGTTGACATTTTATTATATTTGCTTTATCTCATATTTATCTGTGTAGTAATTTTTAAATTAAAATTTTAATTTTTGGATATTGTGGATTTTACATTGCTGATTGCTGGATTTTGTTGTGTTCCTTCTAGGGATGTTTGATGCAGTCCTGGCAGTTAAATTATGTCCTTAAATTACATGAAGATTAGGTTGACATTTTGAGACTGGTGAAGCTTTGTTAGGTTGGGCTTAAAGTATCCTTCCTGGCTAGTTTATCCCTACCACTAGACCATGCCCTTCTGGGCTCCAAATGGAAAGCCATGGATGTTCAACAAAAGTCTCTGGTCCTCTTGGGGAGCCTGAACATCTCCTAGATCAGGGTAAGCTCTCTTGACACTCTATGCCCAGCCTTGTAGAGTTTCTTCTGGCACAAGTGAGATTTAGTGTTTAACAACAGACTAGAGGGCGCTCCTATGTAGATTTTTGGAATTCTTTCTTTGTGTAGCTTCTTCCTTTCTGGTTCTCTGCCCTGCAGATTCCAGAAGCCTCAGCCTCGTTGAATTTAATCTCTGAAGAGAGCAGAAGGCATTAACTGAGAATTATTAAACCCTACTTCAAAATTTATGTAATTATGTATAGAAAACTACAGAAATTGTTCAGCGTGGTTCTGCTATCATCGTGCAGTTTCTTTTTTACTAAGATTATAGTGAAAACACTTGGTCAGGCATGGTTCACCTTTGTCTTCTGCTGTTTTGTTCAAGTTCTGCTGCTATTC
>NW_022589733.1:114476-140969 GCF_004348235.1 Phoca vitulina | reverse complement strand
TTGTTCTTTTGGTTTCTATTTCATTGATTTCTGCTCTGATCTTTATTATTTCTCTTCTCCTGCTGGATTTAGGCTTTATTTGCAGTTCTTTCACCAGCTCCTTTAGGTGTAGGGTTAGGTTGTGTATTTGAGACCTTTCTTGTTTCTTGAGAAAGGCTTGTATTGCTATATACTTTCCTCTTAGGACTGCCTTTGCTGCATCCCAAAGATTTTGAATAGTTGTGTTTTCATTTTCATTGGTTTCCATGAATTTTTTTAATTCTTCTTTAATTTCCTGGTTGGCCCATTCATTCTTGAGTAGGATGTTCTTTAGCCTCCATGTATTTGAGTTCTTTCCGACTTTCCTCTTGTGATTGAGTTCTAGTTTCAAAGCACTGTGGTCTGAAAATAGGCAGGGAATGATCCCAATCTTTTGGTACCGGTTGAGACGGGATTTATGACCTAGGATGCTATTGATTCTGGAGAATGTTCCATGGACACTAGAGAAAAATGTGTATTCTGTTGCTTTGGGAAGGAATGTTCTGAATATCACTGTGAAGTTCATTTGGCCCAGTGCGTCATTTAAAGTCTTTATTTCCTTGTTGATCTTTTGCTTAGATGATCTGTCCATTTCAGTGAAGTGGGTGTTAAAGTCCCCCACTATTATTGTATTGTTGTTGATGTGTTTCTTTGCTTATGTTATTAATTGCCTTATATAATTGGCTGCTCCCATGTTAGGGGCAGAGATATTTACAATTGTTAGATCTTCTTGTTGGATAGACCCTTTAAGTAGGATATAGTGTCCTTCGTCATCTCTTATTACAGTCTTTGGTTTAAAATCTAATTTGTCTGATATAAGGATTGCCACCCCAGCTTTCTTTTGGTGTCCATTAGCATGGTAAATTGTTTTCCTCCCCCTCACTTTCAATCTGGGAGTGTCTTTGGGTCTAAAATGAGTCTCTTGCAGGCAGCATATCAATGGGTCTTGTTTTTTAATCCAATCTGATAGCTTGTGTCTTTTGATTGGGGCATTTAGCCCATTTACATTCAGGGTAACTATTGAAAGATAGGAATTTAGTGCCATTGTATTGCCTGTAAGGTGACTGTTACTGTACATTGTCTGTGTTCCTTTCTGGTCTATGTTGCTTTTAGGCTCTCTCATTGCTTAGAGGACCCCTTTCAAGATTTCTTGTAGGGCTGGTTTTGTGTTTGCAAATTCCTTTAGTTTTTGTTTTTCCTGGAAGCTTTTTATCTCTCCTTCTATTTTCAATAACAGCCTAGCTGGATATAGTATTCTTGGCTGCATATTTTTTCTCATTTAGTGCTCTGGATATATCATGCCAGTCCTTTCTGGCCTGCCAGGTGTCTGTGGATAAGTATGCTGCCAATCTAATGTTTCTACCATTGTAGGTTTCATATCTCTTGTCCCGAGCTGCTTTCAGGATTTTCTCTTTGTCTCTGAGACTCATCAGTTTTACTATTAGATCTCGGGGTGTTGACCTATTTTTTTGATTTTGAGGACGGTTCTCTGTGCCTCCTGGGTTTTGATGCCTGCTTCCTGCCCCAAATTAGGGAAGTTCTCTGCTCTAATTTGCTCCAATATACCTTCTGCCCCTCTCTCTCTCTTCTTCTTCTGGGATCCCAATTATTCTAATGTTGTTTCATCTTATGGTATCACTTATCTCTCGAATTCTGCCCTTGTGATCCAGTAGTTTTTAATCTCTCTTTTTCTCAGCTTCTTTATTTTCCATCATTTGGTCTTCTATCTCACTGATTCTTTCTTCTGCCTCATTTATCCTAGCAGTTAGCGCCCCCATATTTGATTGCACCTCATTAATAGCCTTTTTGATTTTGACTTGGTTAGAGTTTAGTTCTTTTATTTCTCCAGAAAGAGTTTCTCTAATAACTTCCATGCTTTTTTCAAGCCCAGCTAGTATCTTTAAAGTGGTGATTCTGAATTCTAGATCCGACATTGTACTAATGTCCATATTGAGTAGGTCCCTGGCAGTCGGTACTACCTCTTGTTCTTTTTGTTGAGGTGATTTTTTCCGTCTTGTCATTTTGTCCAGAAGAGAATAGATGAATGAGAGAACAAAATGCTAACAGGGTAACAACGTCCCCAGAAAATACACTCTAAACAAATCAGAAAAGGCCTGAAGAAAAGGAAAAAAAAAGGAAAAGGAAGAAAAAAAAAAAAAAAAAAAGAAAGAAAAGGAAAAAGATAAAGATAAAAACAAACAAAAACAGAAGAAAACAAAAAAAAACCAGAATATGATCAAATATGATCAGGCTGGTACATAGATCAATGCCACACACTAGATTTTGGGTGTATTTTGGTCTGTTAGAAGAAAGTGCCTCCCAAAATTTTAAAGAAAGAAAAACTTATATATGTACAAAAATAAGGGTTGATATGATGAAGGGATGGAATATGACTGTAAAGATGAAAATTATAAAAAATTTTATAAAAGGAATTGATAAGAAGTTGTTTGAAAAAAGAAAGAAGAGGATTTAAAAAAAAGAAAAAAAAAGGGAGAGAACGTGATCAGGCAGGAGAGTAGAACAAAACCATACACTGGAGATTTAGGGTATATTTTGATCTGTTAGAAGAAACTATCTCAAAATTTTAAAGAGAGAACAACTTATATATATATGCCAAAAACACAGGTAACTACTATGAAGGGATAGAATATGACTCTAAAAATGAGAAATAAAAATGTTTTTTAAAAAAGGGATTGATAAGATGTTGGTTGAAAAAGGGAAAAAGATAAATTCAAAAAAAAAAGTTAAAAAAAAATTTAACTTTGAAGGACTAAAGAATTATGGTAAAAAAGCCATGGATTCTATGTGCATTATTCCCCTAGTGCTGGAGTTCTGCCATTCTCATTGATCGGTAAACTTGATCTTGGCTGGCTGTTCTTGCTGATCTTCTGGGGGAGGGGCCTGTTGCCGTGGTTCTCAAAGGTCTTTGCCCGAGGCAGAATTGCCCCGCCCTTGCCGGGTCCGGGCTATGTAATCTGCTCGGGTTTGCTCTCGGGAACTTTTGTTCCTGCAAGCTTTCCATACAGCTTTGGAGACCGAGAATGAAAATGGTGGCCTCCCAATCTCCATCCCGGAGGAGCTGAGAACTCGGGCCCCGCTCCTCAGTGCGCCCCCAGAGAAAAGCCGTCAGTCACTCCCGTCTCCCTGGTCTCCGGCCGCACTCCGTGCTCACCCGGCCTGTGACAGAGCATTTCTATCTCTGGCGCCCGACCCCGTGTGGAGTCTCCAAACCCAGTAGATCCCTGCGGTGTGGTCCCATGCTGCTCCTCCTGGGGGAGGAAGGTGAGTCTCCCCGGATCTGCCGCTTGTTGGGTCCCTGCTGGAGAAGCAGTGGCCCGACTGAGTCACGGATCACGGTTTATGACAACCCTGAGCTGTGAGCCCGCACCTCGGCTCCATCTCTGCAGCCGGCTTCCCCGCTCTGATACCTGGGAGCTCTGCCACACTCAGGCACCCCCGGTCTTTCTGTGACCCCGAGGGTCCTGAGACCACAGTGTCCCATGAGGGTTCCACCCCCTGCTTAGCCACTGAAGCTACATCCCTCAGCGGAGCCGGCTTCTAAATGTTCTGATTTTGTGCTCCGCTGCTCTATCACTTGCCAGAAGGTGCCCTCCCCTGCCGTCTGTCCTCCCAAATATTGCCTCGGATTCACTTCTCCACACATCCTACCTTCCAGAAAGGGGTCGCTTTTCTGTTCAGAGAGTTGTTGCTATTCTTTTCTTCGATCTCCTGTTGAGTTTGTAGGTGTTCAGAATGGTTTGATTCCTATCCAGCTTAATTCCTGAGACCAGACGAAATCCAGGTCTCCTACTCCTGCGCCATCTTGCTCCGCCCCCCCGGAGCACTGGGTGTTAAGTGCAAACAATGAGTCATGGAACACTACATCAAAAACTAATGATGTAATATATGGTGATTAACATAACATAATAAAAATAAATAAATAAATAAAATATTTATAAAAATTATTCATCAGTTGCATATAACACCCAGGGCTCATCATGTTATGTGCTCTCCTTAATGCCCATCACCCAATTACCCCATCCCCCCATGCATCTTCCCTCCAGCAACCTTACGTTGTTTCCTCTAGTCAAGAGTCTCTCATGGTTTTTCTCCCTCTCTGATGAATTCCCATTCAGTTTTCCCTCCCTTCCCCTATGATCCTCTGTGCTGTTTCTTATATTGCACATGTGAGTGAAACCATATTATAATTGTCTTTCTCTGATTGACTTATTTTGCTCAGCATAATACCCTCCAGTTCCATTCATGTAGATGTAAATGGTAAGTATTCATCCTTTCTGATGGCTGAGTCATATCCCATTGTATATATATACCACATCTTTATCCATTCATCTATCAGTGAACATCTCCACCAAGCCATCTTCTTATAGCTGAAAACTAGGCCATCATTTCAAATGGCCCTGAAGGAGCATAGGACAGAAAGTCTGCACAGATTGTGCACACAAACCTGCCAAGCCACATGGGCAGGGAAGCTACAAGGTGACTAGTGGAAAACCCTGTTTGGGTTGTCTGTTCAGCCCTTGGCAGCTCCCTTCACTGAGAACGTCCCACAGGGGAAGCGCTCAACAGCTCTGCTGCTGCGTCTTCATACCTTCTCTTCTCCCTCTTCCCTCTCTTCTTCCCCATCTTCCTCCTCCTCCTTTGTTGGTCTATAGGTACAGACAGCTGAGTTAATAATTTTCCCATCTCAGAAGGCTCTCACCATCAGTTGGAGCAAAGTCCCTCTTTTGTTCTGTACATTTGCTTTTCCTTGTTTTCTCATCTCACTTCCACATCTTTGACTCTCCCACCCCCCTAGGTACTCATCTTGTGTTTGATATATGTTCTGAAGAATGCATATTTCCTTGTAAAATAGGTAGAGTTCTTGTGGCATGTGTTTTTAATTTCATGACTGGGGTTGTGCTCTAGAGCCTGGCTACTCAAAGTGTGGCCCTTGGACCAGCAACATCACCTGGAGATTGCTGGAAACACAGAATCTCAGGCCCCGCCCCATACCTGCTGAAACAGACCCTGCATTTTAACAATCCTAGTGATTTGTCTGTATGTTTAAGTTGTAGAAACTCTGATCTAGTTCGCATTCTGTTTCTTCCTTTTTCTACTCAATAATATAAGCTCTGTGTTGCTCTGTGTACATCCAGTTGTTGCTTCTAATTGCTTCATTTCCATGCTGTTCATCTACATTGTTTTCTTTTCCAGTGGTAGACATCTTCTCTGGTTGCCATGATTATGTTAAGCAACCCTACCTTTCTGGCTAGGTATTATTATTATTTTTTTTATTAAATTTTATTTTATTTAAATTCAATTAAGTAGCATATAGTGTATTATTAGTTTCAGAGGTAGAGTTCAGTGATTCATCAGTTGCATATAACACGCAGTGCTCATTACATCACGTGCCCTCCTTAATGTCCATCACCCAGTTGCCCTAACCCCCCACAGACCTCCAGTCCAGCAACCCTTAGTTTGTTTCCTATAGTTAAGAGTCTCTTATAGTTTGTCTTCCTCTCTAATTTCACCTTATTTTACTTTTCCCTCCTTTCCCCTATGATCCTCTGTTTTGTTCCTTAAATTCTACATATGAGCAAAATCATATGATAATTATCTTTCTTTGATTGGGTTATTTTAGCATATAATACCCTCTAGTTCCATCCACATCATTGCAGATCATAAGATTTCATCTTTTTGATGACTGAGTAATATTCCACTGTATGTATACACCACATCTTCTTTATCCATTCTTTATCTGTCAATGGACATCTTGGTTCTTTCCATAGTTTGGCTATTGTGGACATTGCTGATATAAACATCGGGGTACATGTGCCCCTTTGGATCACTATGCTTGTATCTTTTGTGTAAATACCTAGTAGAGCAATTGCTGGGTTCTAGGGTAGTTCTATTTTTAACTTTTTGAGGAACCTCCATACTATTTTCCAGACTGGTTATCCCAATGCGACCAGCTTGCATTCCCACCAACAGTGTTAGAGGGTTCCCCTTTCTCTGCATCCTCACCAACATTTGTTGTTTCCTGACATGTTAATTTTAGCCATTCTGACTGGTGTGAGGTGGTATCTCATTGTGGCTTTTGTTTGTATTTCCCTGATGCCAAGTGATGTAGAGCATTTTTTTTCATGTGTCTGTTGGGCATTTGTATGTCTTTGGAGAAATGTCTGTTCATGTTTTCTGTCCCCTTCCTGACTGAATTATTTGTTTTTTGGGTATTGAGTTTGGTAAGTTCTTTATAGATCTTGGATACTAGCCTTTTATCTGATATGTCATTTGCCAATATCTTCTCCTATTCTGTATGTTGTCTTTTAGTTTTGTTGACTGTTTCCTTTGCTGTGCAAAAGCTTTTTATCTTGGTGAAGTCCCAATAGTTAATTTTTGCTTTTGTTTCCCTTGCCTTTAGAGATGTGTCTAGCGAGAAGTTCCTGAGGCTGGGGTCAAAAAGGTTTCTGTCTGTGTTCTAGGATTTTGATGGATTGCTGTTTCACATTTAGGTCTTTCATCCATTTTGAGTTTATCTTTGTGTATGGTATAAGAAAATGGTCCAGTTTCATTCTTGTACACATGGCTGTCCAGTTTTCCTAACACCATTTGTTGAAGAGACTGTCTTTTTTCCATTGGATATTCTTGCCTCTTTTGTCAAAGATTAGTTGACCATGGAGTTGAGGGTCCATTTCTGGGCTCTCTATTCTGTTCCATTGATCTATGTGTCATTTTTGTGCCAGTACCATACTGTTTTGATGATTACAGCTTTGTAATATAGCTTGAAGTCCAGAATTGTTGTGCCACCAACATTGGTTTTCTTTTTCAGCGTTCCTCTGGTCAGGTATTATTAATGGTTTCACATTGGGACAACCAGATTCTTCTTCCAGGGAGTTTGTACCTGTGTCTGAGATATGACCACTCAGCCTGGATCGATTGAGGAAATAAAAACTTGGCAGGTGTTCAATGGGCATAACCTGGAAGAACAGAACAAGGGAGAAGCCACAAAGAGAGGAGCAGAGATGGGAGACAAATAGATGGTTCTGGTTCCTTCCTGAGGTCTGGTTGCCTCTGGGCTCCTTGGTGTACTTTCATTTGCTTAAATTACACTTTCTTTTTTTTTATTTGAAAAATTTGCCTTTTTTATTGTGATGACATATGTATAACATAAAACCATTTTGATCATTTTAGGTGTACAATTCAGTGGTATTATATTCACATTGTTGTACAACCATCACCATAATCCATCTCCAGAACTTTTTATCATCCCAAATTAAAATTTTGTACCTCCTCCTGTTTTTCTGAAGCCAGCTTGAGTTGGTTTTTATTCCATATAGACCACTGACCATAAAAAACCATTAAGAATCAGTATTTCTTGGTCTGTCACCATCTCATAATATAATGATATGATCTGAGAAAAGTCTGTGGGATAGAAATGACTAATCTATAAAGAAGGAACATGTGATTGGATCAGGAGGGTTTTTTGTTTTATTTTGTTTTATTTTGATCCGGAGTTTTAATCCAGGCTCATGGATGTGCTTCAGGTAGCCTGGGAACTCTCTGAAATCAGATGGAGCATTTGGTTTGATTGGTACGTATTTTGGAGGAGAAGACCAATAGCTTTCATTAGCCTTTTGGAGGGCTCCAGGGACAATGGAAAGTTACTAATTGGTGGGTTTGATGATCTCTTGCTTTATTAAGTGAAATTTGCCCAGAGGATACACAGTCCCTGATTCAGTGAGTTCAGTTTGCAGAGAAAGCTGTGGGCTGTCAGGTGCGGGCTGGGAAAAGAAGGCCACTGGGGATGTCCATATAGCCAGAGGGAGCAAGCTTTGGGCTTCATCAGACACTCTTTTTTTTTTTTTTAAGATTTTATTTATTTATTTGACAGAGAGAGACACAGAGAGAGAGGGAACACAAGCAGGGGGAGTGGGAGAGGGAGAAGCAGGCTTCCCGTGGAGCAGGGACCCCAATGCAGGACTTGATCCCAGGACCCTGGGATCATGACCTGAGCCAAAGGCAGATGCTTAATCGACTGAGCCACCCAGGCACCCCTCACCAGACATTCTTATTTTCAGTAGAGCCTCAGGAAAATTGGAGCAGAAAGGCTGAGGTGTGTCCAGGAGACTCTCCAAAGTGAGCAGCATGGTCCATCTCCATCTGGTCTTCCACATCCCAGGGCCTCCCTGAACTCTGTGAATTAAATGAGGAAGACCACATACAATGCCTAACAGTATCTTGTACATGGAATATGCTCAATAGTGTAAGCCATTATCATCATGAGGCAATGAAAAGATTGGGAAAATGAAGTTTTTTCTATGTTTGACACAGTCTTTAAGATCAGATGTCATAAGCTGGTAGGTGACTAGGTGATGTCTGTGGCCAGCTGACATGTTTTGTTTAGCTCAAAGAATTTGGAAAAAAAAAGTACATTTGTTGTCAACAATGAAAAATGAGGAGATTTGCAGAGAAATCCTGATTTTCAACTTAATTTTTTTTTTTTTTAAATCAGCAGGTGTGATGACCTTTGGCTAGAGTGGAGAACTTAAGACTTCTGGGTATGTCCTTTCTGCTTGCCACAGCCCGAGCACTTTTCACAGCCTCCACTGGGCTTTCTTGTTCATGTTACTAGCCTGGCCTCTGTGGGCTTTGCAGTTTATGACTTCTGTTTTAAAGTACTATGACCAGTTTGGATCTAGGATGTGAAGATGTTGGAAGGAGACTCGAGCAAGCAAAGGCTAAAAGGATTTAAATTTAATTGAATATTTTAAAAGAAACTTTTCTTGTTATTTTCTTAGACACAAGAAAATTCGATCACTAGGCCCTGACCATTTGTCTTGCTTTCCAGTGAAAGCAGCCCTAAACAATAGTTCAGGCTGTTGTGTGTCACAATGCCTCAGTTGCTGCTTCTGCTGCTGCCACAGCTCTGCAGACCAAGAGTCCGCATGCATGGCACCAGGTAACAGAAGAAAGGACAGCACGTGTGCACTGGCTGGACCAGGTCTGCGGAGGCCTTGGCTTTTCCAATGGCTGCAGGAGCTGCATGACCTGTGGAAGTCTGAGTTGACTTGACTTTAGCCAGTAGAGGCAGAGAAATTCGGCAGGTAGTGAGGTGCCTTTCTTCCCCTTGGCTGGCTGTACTGAGATGCAGCTCCATGTGGCCTCTCTGAAGAGGACCTAAGTGACTGAGCAGTCAGTTGTGTTTTGTTGTGGAGCTGTGACAGCTTGAAATTTCAACACCTGGTAAATGTTTTTCCTTTTCCCTGCCTTGCTCTGTTGTCCTCATTCTTGCTTCTCTGGGAAGGCACCTCCAATAAAGCTTTAGCATGTAAGCTTTGCCACAGGCTCTGCTTTCCAGGGAAACTAGAATAAAGTGTATATGCTCATCTTAAGCAACTTGTAAAATCCTGAAAAACAAAGAAGACAATAAAGTGACTCCCCCATACTCCTTCCATCCTGTGATAACCACTCTGACTATATTGGTGTATATGAGGCTGCTGCTTCTTCTCCCTCCTTCCCCCTCTCCTCTGTCTCTCCCTCTCTGTCATTTAAGCAGGTGAGACAGGAAATTGAGGCTGGAAGAAATGACTTGAAAAGGTATGGCAGAGAGAGGACTTAATGCTTGTCTTGCTGCAAAGAAGGAGCTTTTATAATGAAGATGCTGAATAAAAGGACAACAAATTAAATAGCAAAATCAGAGAGATTAGATGAGTAAAAGAACTCCAAGATTGCCAGAAGTGTTCTGCACTGGAGGGGATTTCTAGGAAGGAAGGCTGTGTGATCCCTAATGACTGAAGAAAGCATGGGGCTTTGGGGGCAGAATAACAAAAACCATGGCATGAAAGTGCTCAGGGCAGCACCTCTTCTGGCAGAAGAGAAACTAGCTAGAGAAAAACTGGCTCAGAAGACAAGCTCTTGATGGAAAAAAGGAGGGAGAAACAAGAGAAGGAGAAATAATGGAAATTGAGTTTATTGTTTTCATAAAAAAACTCATATATGATTAATTGTCTTTGAATTTTCATAAGAGGTTGTTTGGCAATGGGGAAAAGGAATTGTAAATAAATATGTATAATATGTAAATACATTTATAATAAGACATAGGTCTGAGAGTGTAAAGTGCTCAAAAAAGTGTAAATAATAGCAACGTAGCCCAAAACTGAGCTAAATAGTTCCTCATTGGTATTGTTTGCTAATTATTTGTGGAGGTGACTCAGGATGGATGGCAATAAAAGTTCGGGGGAATGTATTTTTGATTGACCCCAAAATGATTTTGCTGCAAAATTCAAATGTGGTGAGCATAATGTGGAGTTTATACTCCTCAAGAGAACTCTATAGATTTCATATCCCATTTACATCAATAGCAAGATAATTTATCTTGATTATGGGGAGTACTGAAGGAAGTAATTGTCATGTGCTGCTTATTATAGTGCTTCCAAATAAATTAAAAGCTCCAAAGATATAGAGGTTTTAAAACCAGCCATTGGGCATGCACAATAGCGTTTGTTTCAATAATCAATAGTAAATGATCCATGAATTAGAAATGCCTTCTTGAGTGATCATAATGGTTTTTATTCCTTTCCTTTCCAGCTCATTAACAATCAGCTTTAAAAAAACATGTCTGAACCTGGGTGGCCCTTTCCCAAGAAGGGGCTGTGTCTGTGTGTCTGAGCCCTGAGTGCTGACCACTGGGCCAATGCAGAGCCTTCTTGCCATCTCAGACAGTTGCACATCAGGGTGGCACCTGTATCAGATCTGGCCCTCAGGTGTAAACATATACTTTGCACACGGTTGAAAAAATTTTTTGAATTCATTGCCAATATTTAAGAGTTAGGAGATTCCACATGAGAAAACAGACTTCTGGTTTCTCTTTTAAAAAATCAGAAAACTGGCTATATTAGGTTTGATTCTTCTATGATAGTCTGCCAAGGCTGAGGGTAACTGTCTCTTCTAAATGGGGATGAGTTCTGGAGAGAGCACATTCCCCATCCTGCCTGCTCTACTCATTTTTTCTATCTTTCTGGCTTCATTTGAACTTGGGATCATTACTCTATCCCCATCAGCTTTTACCCCTTAAATCCCCACTATTATAGGCTGAATCGTGTCCCTTCCAAAAGTCACATGTTGAAGTCCTAACTGTAGTACCTGAGAATGTGATTGTATTTGGAGATAGATAGAGCCTTTGGAGAGTTAATTAGGTAAAATGAGGTCATATGGATGGGCCCTAATCCAACATGACTGGTGTCTTTATAAGAAGAAGAGAGTAGGACACAGACACACACAGAGGGAAGACCATGTGAAGACAGAGGGAGAAGGCGGCCACCTGCAAGCCAAGAAGAGAGGTCCCAGAAAAAACCAACTCTACCAATACCTTCATCTTAGACTTCTAGTATCCAGAACTGCAAGAGAACAAATTTCTGTTCTTTAAGCTACTCAGTCTGTGGTGCTATGTAATGGTAGCCATAGTAAACTGACACACCCACTCATCACTATGCTCAGCAAAATGAGGGCTCTTCCTCATGGCATATTCTTCTAAGAAGTGGGGAGTGTAAGAAGCCATCATCATCACTGTGCTTGTTATCCTCATCCTACCATCACTTCCTAACCTGTATTTAGGCTTTTGGTTAAACATTTTGTCAGAATATCCAATAAACAAACGGATGAGACTATTGGTATGTTTATGCCCATTTCTTCAGATGAGAAAACCGATACCTGAGGAATTTGCCCGTCCCAACCCAGGATGCCTACCTCTCACAGTACAGCAGCTTCCTGAAACACTGCCTCCTCCCTTGCTTCTCCCAGGGTTGAGAGGAGAGGCTAGAACAGGTTTAGGCAGTTTCATAGAGCTCTAAAGGATTGCTGGACACTGGAGGGAGAGGGAGGATGGGGGCTGGGGAGGCATTAGCTTTATCCTGGAAAGTTACCCCACTGCCTTGGCTTTCCCCATCCCCATCAGACTCGACAGGAGTTGGTGTCACCTCATCCCCCAACTTCCACCCCCAGTCACTGTCTTTTCTGGAAGAAGAGGGGCTGGGAAGTCTCTGGAAGTCTACACAGCAGGCTGGCTTTGGGATTCATTATTCCTGTTCCATCATTCCTCTGACGTTGAGGTTCCATTTCCTGGAGCTGGTGCTAGAGGTAAGTGGAACAGAGAAAAATGCTCATTTTCATTGTTTGGGGAAAGAATGTATCACATCCTTTGGGAGGTCAACTGCTTTTGGATCCACTTAGCTGCTTTTCTGCTTGAGAAACAGCTCCTCTGTGGGTAAGGCAGGAAGTCTGAATGAGGAAGAGGGTGCTCAACTCTTCCTGAGGACACTGCCAAAGGTAGGGCTGCTAGTAGGAAGCATGGGAGAGGCCCTTCAAACTCTGTCTCTGGAGCCATCGGTTTCTGCTACCTAACAGCCCCTTGTGGGCAGTGAGGATGAAGCACAGGGCTGGCAATAGGGATGTGCTTGGTGCATCTTGAGACCCTTGGCATGACTTCTCCACTGTCTGAGCCTATGTTTTCCCACTTTAAAAGAGGGCAGAGAGATGGCTTATTTAAGCAACTTTGTGTGCTCTCATCTAGTTCCTAACATTCTGGGACTCTGGGATAGGTTTGAAGTAAAAGGTGATAGAATAAATGCAGAGGCATAATGCTGGAATGAACTGAGATGGAAAGAAGATGGAGGGCAGAAGAGAGAGAGACAAAAGGGGAGGCAGAGAAGAAACCAAAGGGGGAGACAGTGGGAAGAGAGAGGAAGAGAGAGAGGGAGAGAGGGAGAGAGAGAGAGAGAGAAAGAATGATAAATGAACAATAGAAAGAAGGAGAATATAAATGAATGACAGGGAGGGAGAGCTGTCTTCCATTTGTTTGGATTCTGCCCTACCTGCTGGTCTCTGATGACAGGATACGGTGAGAGGCGGGAGGAAGATGGTTGCCCTTGTCCTTCCTGGAAGGAAGCTGCCCACATTGCAGCAGTTGTGACAGGGCTTGGCCTGGTGGCTTTCTCTCCACTGGGCCTGCCTTTGGCTGTTTGCAAGGGTGGGGTCAGCTCTAGAAGACTGCCTCTGGCCACCCTGGTGGATGTGACTGATGGCCCTCCCAGAGTTGCCTCTTCTTTTTTCCCAGAGTTCCTGAGACTACCTCTTTTATAATTCCTCTCATTCTGGTCCCAAACTGCCTTCCCCTCTGGATTGCAAACAGATTGAGGGAGGTTTAGCTAGACTAGGGGTCCTAAACTTTATTGTGCCACAGACCCCTTTGAGGAAAACCAATGGACCCCTTCTCTGAATGATCTATTTTTTAACTTTTAAAAAAATTTAAAAAGTTTTATTTAGTTTAAACAGAGAGAGTGTGTGTGGGGTGGGAGGGAGGGAGAATCTTAAGCAGACTCTGTGCTGAGTGTGGAGTCTGACATGGGACTTGAATTCACAACCATGAGATCATGACCTGAGCTGAAACCAAGAGTCAGACACTTTACCAACTGTGCCAGCCAGGTGCCCCTGAATGATATTTTTAAATGCATGAAGTAACATACACTGATTTACAAAGAAAGTCAATTATTTTGAAATATGATTATCAACATAATAAAATGTAAGAACAAATATGTTTCTCTAGTAATACATTACAGAACAGGATATAGCACTGGGTCTGATAGGTATCATAATTTCAAAGTAGTGATAAGTATAAATGATATTTTTGATATAGTTTGATATCTATAACAACTGTGATGTGATATAGAAACATCTCTGGTGTATATTGATGACAAAGCCACAGGGACTACTTTTAAGGAAATGCTAAATTTCAGTTAGAGGTTAGTGAATACAAAAGAGTAATTTTTTCATCTGTGTTCACAAACTCACTGGAATCTACCCACGAGCTCCTTGGGAGGATCTTTGTTCCCCAAGTTAAGCTCTGTGGTTGGGCCTTCCTGCCTGCCTACCCGATCTCTGGCTACTCTCTCCCTTGCTCACCCTTCCCCAACACCCTGACTTTTTGGCAATGCCTCTTTGAATGCATCAAATTCTTCCTAAGTCAGGGTCTTCACACCTGTTGTCTCTGCTGCCTAGATGTCCTTTCAGCCTTCACTTGCTACCATGCTCCTCATATCTCTCACTTACTCAAAGCAAACTTCCCTGATGTCCCAGGCTAGATGCGATCTTTCCTGGTTTTCTTTCTACAGAACTTAGTCCCTTGCTTTTGTGATATTTATCACAATTTACAATTGATCATCAAACAAATAGACATGTGAATAAATGCATACCTACCCATAAAGGCTCTAAACTCCATGGGGATAGTGACCATGTCTAGTTTGCTCTTTGCTATAAACCCAGAGCTAGCAGTTTCTGGTACCTAGAATGAGACCAGTAAACTATTGTAGAATGGATGAAAGAATGAGTGAATGAATGAAAGGTTGGGATGCTGTCTAATTTGTCTTTGTACCTTCAGTGCTTAGTCCCATGTGTAGCATGTGATAGGTGCTCATTTAATGATAGCTGAATGAATTAAAGGCAAACTGGCTGGATAGAAGGGTGGAGTGTTGGGGGTAGGATGAGGCCTCACAGATATGTCAGGGCCCAGCCTAGCCCCAAACCTTGCCAAGACACTGCTTCCCAGGCTTTAGCTATTTAATTCACTTGACATCCTTCTTTTTTTATATTCTGTCTCCCTCTTTCAGGTTTGAAAGTGGCTGATTGGGGGGAAGAGTTTTGAGTGTTCTGTCCATTGTTGTAGAAACCACCCTTGGGCTGTCTCACCATCAGAGCCACTTCCTGGGGGGCTTGGTGTCTTGAGGAGCTGGGGCTGGACTGTGATATGAGGCTAAGTCTACTGGAGCAGTAAGATCTGTCTTCACTCTGAGGATCTCAGGGCAGGACTCAACCCCCTCCAGGCAACTTTCTTATAGTGGATTTGAGTTCTTTTAATTCGCAAGTAGTTGTGCCTTGGACAATTCTTTGCTAGTATCCAGTGAGTGAGCCATTTAGCTAACTCTAGACAATGGGACAAAGAGGATGGGTGGGAGTGGTGGCAGGAAGAGAGCAAAGGAGAGAAGTGGGTATGAAGGTCAAGTCCTTACCTCCATCATGATGTTTTCTTGGCCAGGGCATGAGTTTGTCCTGCTTCTCTCAAGCAGCATTCACATGATTGAGTCCTGACCTCTCCTTGCAGAGAAAAAAGCCACGCCAGTGAAATTAAGGCAGAAATCTAATATTCATGAAGTTCTGATTACTCACAAATAGGATAGTGTCTTAAAGTATATGGTGTCAGAATTACAAAGAGTTTTGATAAATATGTATGTTTATGGGCCCAAACAGAAGTGTAATAAAGTCTAGTTGCTGAATAATTCCACATGAAGATGTAAAACAGAGCTTGCCACAGCCTATTTATCATTGGGTGCGGGGTTTGGGTGAGTTGTGATTATGTAACATAATTACATGTGGTATGCAACATTCATGAAATCCAGCAGGCATCCTTGCCAACTTGGGATAGGGAAGGGCTTTACTTTGGAGAATGGAAAATTCCCAAATTATTATTTAGCTTTTTGTAGTTCAAGTTTGAGCCACTTTTCATAGGTGCTAATTAGGGTATTCAGAGTGCCTGCTGAGGGCTGATTAGGTACCTATTGGAATTAAAATTTTTTCTCCCAAACGGCAAATGAACTAGATATTGTTAAATAACATTATGAACCAGAAATCGGTTATCACTCACACTTAGCTTGCATTTGGTTTTTCCCTCATATTCAAGGTCCTCTGGAGGAAGCACTGAGAAAATGAATTTGAACAAATCCCCCCACCCCAAATATTTTCCCCTTATGAAATCAAGTGCATTCCACCAAAATATCTTCCATTAATTAAAAGTACATCTTGTATGACTGAAGGAGAATTTAATCCACAAACTTTGGATTAATTTCATCCTCAGACATCTGTGTATAATGTTTCTTAAAGTAGCAATCTCATCTGCTTTTAAATGTTTTCCTTTAAGTGCTTTTTGGCCACGGAAAAGGAGATTTTCCACTCCCATTTTGGGGCCAGCAAACAAATCTGAGACTTGGAGCTGCTCAGGAAGGAATTTTGCTGCAAAGGAACAGGTTGAGTTTGCAGAGAATGAGGGAGAGGGTCCTACAAGGTCTCCACTGGACACAGAGTGGGCCCTGAGCCCTCCAGCTCACTCCTGTCTCCAGACTCCTCACTGGGTTTTCTGTCTCCAGTGTTTCTCTCCTCTCAGTTCTTCCTGGACAGACCTATTGGATGGATTTTTTCAAAGTGCAGTTTTTTGTCATCTCTCATATGGGTGTATAGTCTGACTTTCAAAGATCCGCATCCTCTTCTTTAAGATGCTCTGGCCAAGCCTCTTCTTCCTGTGTGGAAACAGGCCCAGGACCTTCACCTCTGTGGCTTTGCTTGGATTTTCCACTGCCCAGAAGTGGAAGGCTATCACCTCTGCCGAGCCCTAGACCCAAGCCCTCCATGAGCCTGCCTTGGATCTTTGCTAAAGAATCCATTTCTTCTCCTTAGTGGCAATGTCCTCTAGTCAAAGGCCACCAGGAACACACCCATAGGTGAAAGATTGGGTCTCTTACTTGATTCATTGAGGGAGAATGCCCACCATGGGGAATGGTGGGGTGTCACAATAAGAGCATATTAGGAAAAACCATATTAAAGTTTGGCCTTTGGTTGGGCAATTTGGGGGAAGATATAAGGAAGTGGGTGTTTTGATTGGGTGCTATCAGAAAGTAGGAACAATTTTATGATTAGGCATCTTAATAATTGTGGTCAATGGGGAGGGCAGACTAGAGGTAGGACAAAGCTCTGCTTGGTGAAGAAGTAGTCATCTTAGCCAAGAGAAGGGAATATCAGGTGTCATGTGGATTATACAGTAACCTTGTTTTTGTCTAATTTTATCATGTCAGAGTGACTTTGTCTGATGCTGGTGTTCTGTGAGATTGTTTATATCCAATAGGAGAAAAACATGATCTAACTGTGAATGTCAGACCACTTCCCAGATACCATGATCTGCTTTGTTTCTTTCTCATTTCCCACAGGGTACTCAACAAACACTTGCTTTTGGCACCCTCCACCTCATGTTTTATGCAATAGTCTTTTTGCCATGACTTTTTTATTCACCTGATTCTATGAGCTCCCTGAGACCTGGGGTCAGTCTGATCCATGCCCATATCCCACAATGCTAAGCCTGAGGCTTTTCCTCTGCAAAAGCAGACAAAATTAAGCATCTCAGAAAATGGGTAGGAAAATCATAAGGGCTAAAGGAGTGAGGGCTTCACCCAACCCTTGAATTGCATATGGCAACTGGGAGGGGTGGTACAGTCAACCATTATTGCTCCTCTCCATCTTGACGTGAATGGGGCTGATGGATAATCTCTGTTTTCCCCTCTTGATCCACTTCTTGCTCTTCACTCTGCTGGGGTCCCAGGAAGCTGACCTATAAGGATTTCATCAATGGGCTCTCCTGCCCTCTGGCTTTTGGTTGGTTTTGGCCAATAGGAAGCACCAGCAGGAGATTGGAGGGAAGAATGAGAAGGAATTGGGGAATTTATTGCCATGGTTTCCTCCCAGCCTGGCCACTATTGGCAGTGATTGAGTCCTGTGGGTGGACCCTCGTATGGCTCTCTCATGGGGTTTAGTGAACACTCCCTCTCCTTGCCCTTGCTTTGGCCCTGCACACGTCCCTGCAAACAACCTCTTTGTTAAATTCTCCTTGAGATCTTCATTTGAGGGCCTCTGATTTCCCACGTTTTTAGTCTGTATCCACAAGGACTGATACAATTAGGTCTTCACATTAGCTCAGGGGAGAAGTCACTGACCTGGGTCACACAGCCAGAAAGCAGTGAGGCCGGGATTGGAGCCTCAGCCTCTTGATTCCTAATTTCATGATCTCTTCCTTGACCCTCTGATTCAGAGTTCAGATCGGGCTAGTTTATCCAGCAATCAGCTTGAGTGGCTTTTACATTTGCAATGTAAAATGTATTTCTTACTGTGGGCCACAGTAAGTTTCAAAGCCCTTGTCCTAAACAGAGCAGCAAAGCCCTCTCAAGACCTGTTGGTGATGCCCCTCCAGCATTAGCAGACTCTGCTACTGTATTCTTCATTTACTGTAACCCTCCAGTGATGAATGTCCCAAATGCCTGGGACCAGAGAACCCTCTGAACCCACTTCTCAGCTCGAGTGGCTCCGCTAGTGATTTTCAGATTCAGGGTCAAGACCAAGGCTGGATCCTCCCATGGTGGGGCCAGAATCAAGCATGGGACCCAAAGTAGGGCAACTTTGCTTGCTTACTTCAGGGAAGGTGTGCAGATGTAACCCCGGGTCAGGGGGCAGGCTGTCTCAGAGGCTCTCTAGAAAAGACAAAAGTGTAGCTAGCTTCAGAGTTCCATCTCTCATCTCTATAAAGCATCACTTAGGTTCCTTTCAGCACCTCTTGTACTCCCATATTCCTTTTACAAACCTCTTCAATTAGATTGGCAGTTCTTAAACTCAAATTCTGGTCCAATGTGTTGCTCTTATTCTGCTTTGGTGGGAAGTAATGGCTGAGTAAATATTTGTTGAAGGACTGGCCCAGTGAACAAATGAGTAAGTGGAGGAAACAGGTCTTAAACTCCAGGTGGTGTTGGGAGTCTGAGTATTTCTGGATTCTGTGGTCCACAAAGTGGCCATGCTGTGTTGTGTTGTTACCTGAAAGGCTTTAGCTGAGCCCTTCTTAGAAAAAACAGGTGTCATTCTTGGACAGCAAGTTGTACAAAAAGCAGGAGTCCCTTTAATGTCTCTCTTTCAACCAAAGAGAATGTTATCCCATAATGAAGTGACCTAAGGACTCAGAAAGCTTTTTGTGCAACTCCTTGGTCTGTACAGGATGAAACAGAAATTGTTGATTGATAGCAACAGTGACTTCTTTTTTTTTAATTTTAAATTTTTATTGTTATGTTAATCACATACATTACATCATTAATTTTTAGATTTTTTATTGTTATGTTAATCACCATACATTACATCATTAGTTTTTGATGTAGTGTTCCATGATTCATTGTTTGTGCATAACACCCAGTGCTCCATGCAGAATGTGCCCTCTTTAATAGCCATCACCAGGCTAACCCATCCTCCCACCCCCCCTTCCCTCTAGAACCCTCAGTTTGTTTTTCAGAGTCCATCGTCTCTCATGGTTCATCTCCCCCTCCGATTTCCCCCCTTTCATTCTTCCCCTCCTTCTATCTTCTTCTTCTTCTTTTTTTTTTCTTAACATATATTGCATTATTTGTTTCAGAGGCACAGATCTGTGATTCAACAGTCTTGCACAATTCACAGCGCTCACCATAGCACATACCCTCCCCAATGTCTATCACCCAGCCACCCCATCCCTCCCACCCCCCCCAACTCCAGCAATCCTGAGTTTGTTTCCTGAGATTAAGAATTCCTCATATCAGTGAGGTCATATGACACATGTCTTTCTCTGATTGACTTATTTCACTCAGCATAATACCCTCCAGTTCCATCCACGTCGTTGCAAATGGCAAGATCTCATTTCTTTTGATGGCTGCATAATATTCCATTGTATATATATGACACATCTTCTTTATCCATTCATCGCAACAGTGACTTCTTGCAGTTAATGCTGGCAAAGGTTTTTTTCATGGGTGGATGGATGAAGTGGTGCTCAGACACATCTTGCCTTGTGAGTTTCCTTCTTGTTCCTCCTGGAGCTGTTATCTAATTTTCCATGCTTCATAATCTAGTCTCTCACATGAGGCTGGAAGCCCCTTGCTGGCAGGGTCCATTTCTACATTTTCCGACTAGACGCAACATGACTCTCACATGGTTAACATCTACTTGGTGTTTGCCAAATGAATAGGGTGTTTAAAGGTTAGCAGTGTTTCAATCATTCTGACATTTTAGAAGGGCTTGTGGCTGGAAATCTTACAGTTTTTTTCTGTGTTTATTTTCCAGGAACAAGAAGAGAAAGAACACACAGTAGTATCTACTGACAGCAAATCAAATGTCATTATGGTTGTCCTGATGACAGGCTGTTTCTCATTTGCCCAAATTACCAATCCCATCATGCCATGACCATGTTAGATTGTTTAGGAAACAGATGACATATGTTATAATGCTAAATAAGCTGAAACTGTGCCAGAATGGAGACAGAAGGTGTTTGTTTATTTTTAAGTGAAGCATAGTGCTCTAGAATGACTTATTATGGTAGGGAAGGAGGACACTGAGGGGAATGAGGCATGGTTGTGGTAGTAGGCTATGAATGAAAGCAAAAGCCTATTGCCCAAATAGAGATGAATGACATCTGGCCCCTCTGTTACCTGAAGGGAGACTTGTTAGTTTGGCCAGAGAAGTCTTAGTTTCTTTCTTTCTTTTTTCTTTTTAGGGTTTTGATTTATTGAGTCAAATTGCCCCTCAGAAAGCTTGGATGAATTCACAGTTCCATAGCAGTAAATAGAGTGTTAGACATTGCTTATCATGTCAATAGTCTGGACAAAACCAGTTACACTTACAGCGCCCTGATGTATTTACAAAGAGTGCGTATTAAATAACAACTCTAAGCCCATTATTATTTTATCTTTACAATCAAGTCAATGAATGTGAGGTAGCAGGGTATAAGCAAAGGGCTCTGTGCAAACCTGACTTAATCCATTAGGCTTAGTGTCCAGGACCCATGATACTTTTAGAGGTCATGAACATGTTTTAATTTTCATTTCTTTCATTTTTTATTTATTTATTTATTTTTTTTTATTTATTTTATTGTAGTTTTTAATTTTATTATGTTATGTTAGTCACCATACAATACATCATTAGTTTTTGATGTAGTGATCCATGATCCATTGTTTTCATATAACACCCAGTGCTCCATGCAGTACATGCCCTCCTTAACACCCATCACCGGGCTAACCAATCCCCCCTCCCCCCTCCCCTCTAAAACCCTGTTTGTTTCTCAGGTCCATAGTCTCTCATGGTTCATCTCTCCCTCCAATTCCCCCCGCCCATTTTTCCCTTCCTTCTCCTAATGTCCTCCATGTTATTCCTTATGTTCCACAAATAAGTGAAACCATATGATAACTGACTTTCTCTGCTTGACTTATTTCACTTAGCATAATCTCCTCCAGTCCCAGCCATGTTGATGTAAAAATTGGGTATTCATCTTTTCTGATGGCTGAGTAATATTCCATTGTATATATGGACCACATCTTCTTTATCCATTCATCTGTTGAAGGGCATTTCAGCACTTTCCACAGTTTGGCTATTGTGGACATTGCTGCTATAGACATCGGGGTGCACATACCCTTTCGGATCCCTACATTTGTATCTTTGGGGTAAATACCCAGTAGTGCAATTGCTGGATCATATGGTAGCTCTATTTTCAACTTTTGGAGGAACCTCCATACTGCTTTCCAGAGTGGCTGCACCAGCTTGCATTCCCACCAACAGTGTATGAGGGTTCCCCTTTCTCCGCATCCCCGCCAACATCTGTCGTTTCCTGACTTGTTAATTTTAGCCATTCTGACTGGTGTGAGGTGGTATCTCATTGAGGTTTTGATTTGGATTTCCCTGATGCCGAGCGATATTGAGCTCTTTTTCATGTGTCTGTTGGCCATTTGGAAAAATGTCTGTTCATGTCTTCTGCCCATTTCTTGATTGGATTCTTTGTTCTTTGGCTGTTGAGTTTGATAAGTTCTTTATAGATTTTGGATACTAGCCCTTTATCTGTTATGTCATTTGCAAATATCTTCTCCCATTCTGTCGGTTGTCTTTTGGTTTTGTTGACTGTTTCCTTTGCTTTGCAAAAGCTTTTTATCCTGATGAAGTCCCAATAGTTCATTTTTGCCCTTGCTTCCCTTGCATTTGGCGATGTTTCTAGGAAGAAGTTGCTGCGGCTGAGGTTGAAGAGGTTGCTGCCTGTGTTCTCCTTTAGGATTTTGATGGACTCCTGTCTCACATTGAGGTCTTTCAACCATTTGGAGTCTATTTTTGTGTGTGGTGTAAGGAAATGGTCCAGTTTCATTCTTCTGCATGTGGCTGTCCAATTTTTCCAACACCATTTGTTGAAGAGACTGTCTTCTTTCCATTGGACATTCTTTCCTGCTTTGTCAAAGATTAGTTGACCATAGAGTTCAGGGTCCATTTCTGGGCTCTCTATTCTGTTCCATTGATCTATGTGCCTGTTTTTGTGCCAGTACCATACTGTCTTGATGATGACAGCTTTGTAATAGAGCTGGAAGTCCAGAATTGTGATGCCGCCAGCTTTGCTTTTCTTTTTCAACATTCCTCTGGCTATGCGGGGTCTTTTCTGGTTCCATACAAATTTTAGGATTATTTGTTCCATTTCTTTGAAAAAAGTGGATGGTAGGGGGGCAGAGCAAGATGGCGGAGGAGTAGGAGACCTGGATTTCGTCTCCTCTCAGGAATTCAGCTGGATAGGGATCAAACCATTCTGAACACCTACAAACTCAACAGCAGATCGAAGAAAAGAATAGCAACAACTCTCTGAACAGAAAAGCAACCACTTTCTGGAAGGTAGGACGTGTGGAGAAGTGAATCCGAGGCGATATTCGGGAGGATAGACAGCGGGGGAGGGGCCTCCATCGGCCGCCTCTGGCAAGTGATAGAGCCACGGAGCACAAAATCGGAACTTTTAGAAGTCTGCTCCGCTGAGGGACGTCACTCTGGTGGCTAACTGGGGGGTGGAACCCTCGCGGGACAGTGTGGTCTCAGGACCCTCGGGGTCACAGAAAGACGGGGGGTGCCTGAGTGCGGCAGAGCTCCCAGGTATCGGAGCAGGGAAGCCGGCTGCAGAGACGGAGCCCAGGCGCGGGCTCTCAGCTCGGGGTTGCCATAAACCGTGATCTGCGGCACAGTCGGGCCACTGCTCCTCCAGCAGGGACCCAAGAAGCCGGCAGATCCGGGGAGACTCACCTTCTTCCCCCCGGGAGGAGAGGTGCGGGAGCGCACTGCGGGGATCTGCTGGGTTTGGAGACTACACCCGGGGGCAGGTGCCAGAGATAGAAATGCGCGGTCACAGGCCGGGTGAGCACGGAGTGCGGCCAGAGACCGGGGAGACGGGAGTGACTGACTGCTTTTCTCTGGGGGCTCACTGAGGAGCGGGACCCCGAGTTCTCGGCTCCTCCGGGGCGGAGACTGGGAGGCCGCCATTTTCACTCTCCGCCTCCAAAGCTGTACGGAAAGCTTGCAGGGAACAAAAGCTCCGGAGAGCAAACCCGAGCAGATTACTTAGCCCAGACCGGGCAAGGGCGGGGCAATTCTGCCTCCGGCAAAGACATTTGGGAACCATGGCAACAGGCCCCTCCCCCAGAAGATCAGGGAGAACAGCCAGCCAAGACGAGGTTTACCGATCAGTGAGAACTGCAGAACTCCAGCGCTAGGGGAATACTGCACATAGAATCCATGGCTTTTTTACCATGATTCTTTAGTCTTTCAAAGTAAATTATTTTTTTTAACTGTCTTTTTTTCTTTTTTCTTTTTTTCTTTTTTTTTTGAATTTTTCTTTTTCCCTTTTTCAACCAACATCTTATCAATCCCTTTTTTAAAAAAACATTTTTATTTTTCATTTTTAGAGTCATATTCTATCCCTTCATAGTAGTTACCCGTATTTTTGGCATATATATATAAGTTGTTCTCTCTTTAAAATTTTGAGATAGTTTCTTCGAACAGATGAAAATATACTCTAAATCTCTAGTGTATGGTTTTTTTCTACACCCCTGCCTGATCACATTCTCTCCGTTTTTTCTTTTTTTTTTAATCCTCTTCTTTCTTTTTTCAAACAACTTATCAATTCCTTTTATAAAATTTTTTATAATTTCCATCTTTACAGTCATATTCTATCCCTTCATCATATCAACCCTTATTTTTGTACATATATAAGTTTTTCTTTCTTTAAAATTTTGGGAGGCACTTTCTTTTAACAGACCAAAATACACCCAAAATCTAGTGCGTGGGCACTGATCTATTAACCAGCCTGATCATATTTAATCACATTCAGTTTTTGTTTTGTTTTGTTTTGTTCTGTTTTTGTTTGTTTTTATCTTTATCTTTTTCTTTTTCTTTTTTCTTTTTTTCTTTCTTTTTCTTTTTTCTCTCTTTCCCTTTCTTTTCCCACTGCTTCAGGTCTTTTCTGATTTGTTTAGAGTAAATTTTCTGGGGACGTTGTTACCCTGCTAGCATTTTGTTCTCTCATTAATCTATTCTCCTCTGCACAAAATGACAAGACGGAAAAAATCACCTCAACAAAAAGAACAAGAGGTAGTACCGACTGCCAGGGACCTACTCAATACCGACATTAGTACAATGTCAGATCTAGAGTTCAGAATCATCACTTTAAAGATACTAGCTGGGCTTGAAAAAAGCATGGAAGTTATTAGAGAAACCCTTTCTGGAGAAGTAAAAGAACTAAAATCTAACCAAGTAGAAATCAAAAAGGCTATTAATGAGGTGCAATCAAATATGGGGGCGCTAACTGCTAGGATAAATGAGGCAAAAGAAAGAATCAGTGAGATAGAAGACCAAATGATGGAAAATAAAGAAGCTGAGAAAAACAGAGATAAGCAACTACTGGATCAGGAGGGCAGAATTCGAGAGATAAACGATACCATAACATGAAACAACATTAGAAGAATTGGGATCCCAGAAGAAGAAGAAAGAGAGAGAGAGGCAGAAGTTATAATGGAGCAAATTATAGCAGAGAATTTCCCTAATTTGGGGAAGGAAACAGGCATCAAAATCCAGGAAGCACAGAGTACCCCTCTCAAAATCAATAAAAATAGGTCAACACCCCGACATCTAATAGTAAAACTTACGAGTCTCAGAGACAAAGAGAAAATCCTGAAAGCAGCTCGGGAGAAGAGTTATGTAACCTACAATGGTAGAAACATTAGATTGGCAACAGACTTATCCACAGAGACCTGGCAGGCCAGAAAGGACTGGCAGGAAATATTCAGAACACTAAATGAGAAAAATATGCAGCCAAGAATACTATATCCAGCTAGGCTGTCATTGAAAATTGAAGGAGAGATAAAAATTTCCAGGACAAACAAAAACTAAAGGAATTTGCAAACACGAAACCAGCCCTACAAGAAATCTTGAAAGGGGTCCTCTAAGCAACAATAGAGCCTAAAAGCAACATAGACCAGAAAGGAACACAAACAATATACAGTAACAGTCACTTTACAGGCAATACAATGGCACTAAATTCCTATCTTTCAATAGTTACCCTGAATGTAAATGGGCTAAATGCCCCAATCAAAAGACACAGGCTATCAGATTGGATTAAAAAACAAGACCCATCGATATGCTGTCTGCAAGAGACTCATTTTAGACCCAAAGACACCCCCAGATTGAAAGTGAGGGGGTGGAAAACCATTTACCATGCTAATGGACACCAAAAGAAAGCTGGCGTGGCAATCCTTATAGCAGACAAATTATATCTTAAACCAAAGACTGTAATAAGAGATGAGGAAGGACACTATATCCTACTTAAAGGATCTATCCAACAAGATCTAAAAATTGTAAATATCTATGCCCCTAACATGGGAGCAGCCAATTATATAAGGCAATTAATAACAAAAGCAAAGAAACACATGGACAACAATATAATAATAGTGGGGGACTTTAACACCCCCCTCACTGAAATGGACAGATCGTCTAAGCAAAAGATCAACAAGGAAATAAAGACTTTAAATGACACACTGGACCAAATGGACTTCACAGACATATTCAGAACATGCCATCCCAAAACAACAGAATAGACATTCTTCTCTAGTGCCCACGGAACATTCTCCAGAATCGATCACATCCTAGGTCATAAATCAGGTCTCAACCGGTACCAAAAGATTGGGGTCATTCCCTGCCTATTTTCAGACCACGACGCTTTGAAACTAGAACTCAATCACAAGAGGAAAGTCGGAATGAACTCCAATACATGGAGGCTAAAGAGCATCCTACTGAAGAATGAATGGGTCAACCAGGAAATTAAAGAAGAATTTAAAAAATTCATGGAAACCAATGAAAATGAAAACACAACTATTCAAAATCTTTGGGATACAGCAAAGGTAGTCCTAAGAGGAAAGTATATAGCAATACAAGCCTTTCTCAAGAAACAAGAAAGGTCTCAAGTACACAACCTAACCCTACACCTAAAGGAGCTGGAGAAAGAACAGCAAATAAAGCCTAAACCCAGAAGGAGAAGAGAAATAATAAAGATCAGAGCAGAAATCAATGAAATAGAAACTGAAAGAACAGTAGAACAGATCAACGAAACTAGGAGCTGGTTCTTTGAAAGAATTAACAAGATTGATAAACCCCTGGCCAGACTTATCCAAAAGAAAAGAGAAATGACCCAAATCAACAAAATCATGAAGAAAAGAGGAGAAATCACAACCAACACCAAAGAAATACAAACAATTATAAGAACATATTGTGAGCAACTCTATGCCAGCAAATTCGATAACCTGGAAGAAATGGATG
>NW_022589733.1:73231-109476 GCF_004348235.1 Phoca vitulina | reverse complement strand
CATCCATTTCTTCCAGGTTATCGAATTTGCTGGCATAGAGTTGCTCATAATATGTTCTTATACTTGTTTGTATTTCTTTGGTGTTGGTTGTGATTTCTCCTCTTTCGTTCATGATTTTGTTGATTTGGGTCATTTCTCTTTTCTTTTGGATAAGTCTGGCCAGGGATTTATCAATCTTGTTAATTCTTTCAAAGAACCAGCTCCTAGTTTCGTTGATCTGTTCTACTCTTCTTTCAGTTTCTATTTCATTGATTTCTGCTCTGATCTTTATTATTTCTCTTCTCCTTCTGGGTTTAGGCTTTATTTGCTGTTCTTTCTCCAGCTCCTTTAGGGGTAGGGTTAGGTTGTGTACTTGAGACCTTTCTTGTTTCTTGAGAAAGGCTTGTATTGCTATATACTTTCCTCTTAGGACTGCCTTTGCTGTATCCCAAAGATTTTGAACCGTTGTCTTTTCATTTTCATTGGTTTCCATGAATTTTTTCAATTCTTCTTTAATTTCCTGGTTGACCCATTCATTCTTCAGTAGGATGCTCTTTAGCCTCCATATATTTGAGTTCTTTCCGACTTTCCTCTTGTGACTGAGTTATAGTTTCAAAGCATTGTGGTCTGAAAATAGGCAGGGAATGATCCCAATCTTTTGGTACCAGTTGAGACCCGATTTATGACCTAGGATGTGATCGATTCTGGAGAATGTTCCATGGGCACTAGAGAAGAATGTGTATTCCGTTGCTTTGGGATGGAATGTTCTGAATATGTCTGTGAAGTCCATTTGGTCCAGTGTGTCATTTAAAGTCTTTATTTCCTTGTTGATCTTTTGCTTAGACGATCTGTCCATTTCAGTGAGGGGGGTGTTAAAGTCCCCCACTATTATTGTATTGTTGTCCATGTGTTTCTTTGCTTTTGTTATTAATTGCCTTATATAATTGGCTGCTCCCACGTTAGGGGCATAGATATTTACAATTGTTAGATCTTCTGGTTGGATAGACCCTTTAAGTAGGATATAGTGTCTTTCCTCATCTCTTATTACAGTCTTTGGTTTAAAATCTAATTTGTCTGCTATAAGGATTGCCACCCCAGCTTTCTTTTGGTGTCCATTAGCATGGTAAGTGGTTTTCCACCCACTTACTTTCAATCTGGGGGTGTCTTTGGTTTTAAAATGAGTCTCTTGCAGACAGCATATCGATGGGTCTTGTTTTTTAATCCAATCTGATAGCCTGTGTCTTTTGATTGGGGCATTTAGCCCATTTACATTCAGGGTAACTATTGAAAGATAGGAATTTAGTGCCATTGTATTGCCTGTAAGGTGACTGTTACTGTATATTGTTTGTGTTCCTCTTTGGTCTATGTTGCTTTTAGGCTCTATTGTTGCTTAGAGGACCCCTTTCAAGATTTCTTGTAGGGCTGGTTTCGTGTTTGTAAATTCCTTTAGTTTTTGTTTGTCCTGGAAGCTTTTTATCTCTCCTTCTATTTTCAATGACAGCCTAGCTGGATATAGTATTCTTGGCTGCATATTTTTCTCAGTTAGTGCTCTGAATATATCCTGCCAGTCCTTTCTGGCCTGCCAGGTCTCTGTGGATAGGTCTGTTGCCAATCTAATGTTTCTACCATTGGAGGTTACATATCTCTTCTCCCGAGCTGCTTTCAAGATTTTCTCTTTGTCTCTGAGACTCGTAAGTTTTACTCTTAGATGTCGGGGTGTTGACCTATTTTTATTGATTTTGAGAACGGTTTTCTGTGCCTCCTGGATTTTGATGCCTGTTTCCTTCCCAAATTAGGGAAGTTCTCTGCTATAATTTGCTCCAATATACCTTCTGCCCCTCTCTCTCTTTCTTCTTCTGGGATCCCAATTATTCTAATGTTGTTTCGTCTTATGGTATCGCTTATCTCTCGAATTCTGCCCTCGTGGTCCACTAGTTGTTTTTCTTTCTTTTTCTCAGCTTCTTTATTTTCCATCATTTGGTCTTTTATCTCACTGATTCTGTCTTCTGCCTCATTTATCCTAGCAGTTAGTGCCCCCATATTTGATTGCACCTCATTAATAGACTTTTTGATTTCTATTTGGTTAGATTTTAGTTCTTTTACTTCTCCAGAAAGGGTTTCTCTAATAACTTCCATGCTTTTTTCAAGCCCAGCTAGTATCTTTAAAGTGATGATTCTGAACTCTAGATCTGACATCGTACTATTGTCCATATTGAGTAGGTCCCTGACAGTCGGTATTACCTCTTGTTCTTTTTGTTGAGGTGATTTTTTCCATCTTGTCATTTTGTGCGGAGGAGAATAGATTAATGAGAGAACAATATGCTAGCAGAGTAACAACGTCCCCAGAAAATATACTCTAAACAAATCAGAAAAGACCTGAAGCAGTGGGAAAAGAAATGGAAAGAGAGAAAAAAGAAAAAGAAAAAAAAGAAAAAGAAAAAGATAAAAACAAACAAAAACAGAACAAAACAAAACAACAACAACAAAAAACCCAGAATGTTATCAAATATGATCAGGCTGGTATATAGATCAGTGCCACACACTAGATTTTGGTTGTATTTTGGTCTGTTAGAAGAAAGTGCCTCCCAAAATTTTAAAGAAAAAAATCTTATATATGTACAAAAATAAGGGTTGATATGATGAAGAGATGGAATATGAGTGTAAAGATGGAAATTTTAAAATATTTTATAAAAGGAATTGATAAGAAGTTGTTTGAAAAAAGAAAGAAGAGGATTTAAAAAAGAAAAAAGACAAAAAAAGGGAGAGAATGTGATCAGGCAGGGGAGTAGAAAAAAAACCATATACTAGAGATTTAGGGTATATTTTGATCTGTTAGAAGAAACTATCTCAAAATTTTAAAGAGAGAACAACTTATATATATATGCCAAAAATATGGGTAACTACTATGAAGGGATAGAATATGACTCTAAAAATGAAAAATAAAAATGTTTTTTAAAAAAGGGATTGATAAGATGTTGGTTGAAAAAGGGAAAAAGAGAAATTCAAAAAAAGAAAAAAAGACAGTTAAAAAAAAATTAACTTTGAAAGACTAAAGCATCATGGTAAAGAAGCCATGAATTCTGGGTGCCTGGGTGGCTCAGTCGTTAAGTGTCTGCCTTCTGCTCAGGTCATGATCCCAGGGTCCTGGGATCGAGTCCCACATCAGGCTCCCTCCTCGGCAGGAAGCCTGCTCTCGCTCTCCCACTCCCGCTGCTTGTGTTCCTGCTCTCGCTATCTCTGTCTCTGTCTAATAAATAAATAAAATCTTTAAAAAAAAAAAAAAAAAGAAGCCATGAATTCTATGTGCAGTATTCCCCTAGCGCTGGAGTTCTGCCATTCTCATTGATCGGTAAACTTGGTTTTGGCTGGCTGTTCTCGCTGATCTTCTGGGGGAGGGGCCTGTTGCCGTGGTTTCCAAATGTCTTTGCCGGAGGCGGAATTGCCCCGCCCTTGCCGGTCTGGGCTAAGTAATCTGCTCGGGTTGCTCTCCGGAGCTTTTGTTCCCTGCAAGCTTTCTGTACAGCTTTGGAGGCCGAGAGTGAAAATGGCGGCCTCCCAGTCTCCGCCCCAGAGGAGTCGAGAACTCAGGGTCCCGCTCCTCAGTTTGCCCCCAGAGAAAAGCCGTCAGTCACTCCCGTCTCCCTGGTCTCCGGCCGCACTCCGTGCTCACCCGGCCTGTGACCGCGCGTTTCCATCTCTGGCACCCGACCCCGTGTGGAGTCTCCAAACCCAGCAGATCCCTGCGGTGCGCTCCCGCGCCACTCCTCCCAGGGGAGGAAGGTGAGTCTCCCCGGATCTGCCGCTTGTTGGGTCCCTGCTGGAGGAGCAGTGGCCCGACTGTGCCACGGATCACGGTTTATGGCAACCCCGAGCTGAGAGCCCGCGCCTGGGCTCCGTCTCTGCAGCCGGCTTCCCCGCTCCGTTACCCGGGAGCTCTGCCGCACTCAGGCACCCTCGGTCTTTCTGTGACCCTGAGGGTCCTGAGACCACACTGTCCCACGAGGGTTCCACCCCCCACTTAGCCACCGGAGTGACTTCCCTCAGCGGAGCAGGCTTTTAAAAGTGCCGATTTTGTGCTCCGTGGCTCTATCACTTGCCAGAAGCGGCAGACGGAGGCCCCTCCCCCGCCGTCTATCCTCCCGAATATCGCCTTGGATTCACTTCTCTGCATGTCCTACCTTCCAGAAAGTGGTCGCTTTTCTGTTCAGAGAGTTGTTGTTATTCTTTCCTTCGATCTCCTGTTGAGTTTGTAGGTGTTCAGAATGGTTTGATCCCTATCCAGCTGAATTCCTGAGAGGAGTTGAAATCCAGGTCTCCTACTCCTCCGCCATCTTGCTCCACCCCCCCTATAAATTTCTGTTGTAGATCACTCTTGAGGTCTTTCTCCTTTTAGAGAATCCCCCTTAATATTTCTTGCAAGGCCGGCTTAGTGGTCACATATTCTTTCAACTTCTGCCGGTCGTGGAAGCTCTGCATCTGTCCATCCATTCTAAATGAAAGCCTTGCCGGATAAAGTATTCTTGGCTGCATGTTCTTCTCATTTAGTACCCTGAATATGTCTTGCCAGGCCTTTCTGGCTTGCCAGGTCTCTGTGGATAGGTCTGACGTTATTCTGATGTTCCTCCCTCTGTACGTAAGGAATCTCTTCCCCCTAACTGCCCTTAAGATGGTTTCCTTGGTTCTAAGATTTGCAAGTTTTACTCTTACATGCCGGGGTGTTGGCCTGTTTTCCTTGATCTTAGGAGGGGTCCTCTCTGCCTCTAGGACTCGAATGTTTGTTTCATTCCCCAGATTAGCGAAGTTCTCAGCTATGATTTGCTCAATTATATCTTCTAATCCTCTCTCTCTCTCCACTTCCTCCGGGATTCCAATTATTCTGACATTGGAACACTTCATGGTGTCACTTATTTCTCTGATTCTATTTTCATGGATTATGAGTTGTTTTTCCCTGGCCTCCTCTTTTCCCTTTTTATCTATTATACTGTCTTCCAGTTCGCTTATTCTCTCTTCTGTCTCAGTTACCCTAGCTGTTAGATTATCTAGATTGGATTGGATCTCATTGATAGCATTTTTAAGTTCTGCCAAATCACCTTTTATTTCTGCCCTTAGAGACTCTATGTTGCCGTTAATTGATTTCTCCATTCTAGCCATTGTCTTCACAATTGCTAGCCTGAATTCCATCTCTGACATCTTGGTTATATTTGCACCTATTTGTAATTCTGCAGCATAAGTCATAATCTCTGAGTCTTTTCTGTTTTGGGGGCTCCTCCTCCTAGTCATTCTGTTGATGGGTGTTTGAGGGAATGTATAGAGTCCAAATTATTGACCAGAACCCAAGCAAGATGCCCCTGTTTTCTTGGGACCTTAGGGTTGCTGGCCTCTTGTTTTCCCAGCCTGTCTTCTGGGGGAGGGGCCTGCCATGCTGTTACTCAGGCAACCCTGTTTGGGCGGAGTTGCCCTGCGCCCCTGTGGCGGGGGATGGGCTCAGTGGGAATCAGTCTTTGGGGCTTTTGTTCTCTGGCGCCTTTCCCTGGCGGCTTTCCGCATCTCTTCCACGAGTCAGAGCAGAAGAGACCATTTCCAACCCTCTGCCTCAGAGCAGAGAGACCTCAGTCTGTTCTTCAGTGAGCTCTCCAGGCCACATTGTCTCCGTTTCTGTCCGTGCTGCTATAAACTGCAGCGTCCTGGGTTGTGCATCCCTCCGCGGCGCCCCCAGTCCTGCCTCCAGGTCGGGGCACGTCTCTGCCCTTTGTGCTTCTAAAACTGCCAGCCACTCCCAGTTTGCGCACGCGCATCTCCGCCACTTGGGGTTTCCACCCCGGGGGTTGCCGATCACCGGCGCGACCCCGGTGCACCGGGTTTCCATCTCGGAGGCTGCAGTTCGTGTGCGCGCAACCGTCGCTCCGGTTTCTGTTTGGGGGCCTGTGGTTCGCGTGCACGCGATCCCGCCAGTCTGGTTTTCCACCCTGGGGACTGCCCTAAAGTTCTTTCCTGAGGCTACCGGTCTGCGAGTCTGTGCCCGTCCGCAGCGCGCGAGGCTGTCACTCACCGGCGGTATATGATCCCCACGTCCAGGCACCTTCCCGCTGCCGTTTATCCTCCGATATCTGCCCGCAGAATCACGGCTCTCCGCTTCATACCTCAAAACCAACTGCCTGCGATATTCTGTTTGTAGAGATCCAGATCTTCTTACATCTCAGGCTGGTTTCGTGGGTGCTCAGAGTGGTCTGGTAGATATCCAGCTCAATTCCGGGGACCAGTTGAAATATGGTCCCCTACTCCTCTGCCATCTTTCCCTCCCCCGAGAAGTCTTAGTTTCTGTTGTTCCCACCTGAATGCAGGTGTTCAATAAACTTTTATTTTAGCACCAGAAATATGGCAGCAAAGAGCTGGCCACCTTGCTCTGTGCTACACCTTTCTTTGGCTTCCCATGGTTCTCAAGGATTTAGTGTTTATCCTAACACAGTTTGAAGGCCTCCTTCTGCCCATCCTCTAGGCTCCCCTTGTGCTACTTCACCCCTTACTCACCAGGCTCCTGTCAAGGGCCTTTCCTGTAGCTTTCTGCTGATATTCCTTCTCAGAAAGTGACACCATCGTTCTCAGCCCTGGCCAAACAGGAGAATCATCTCGGGAGCTTAAAAAAATCTGAACACTCAAGATGCAACAAAGGCCAGTGAAATCAGACTTGAAAGAGATGGGACACAGACACCTTTTTAAAAGCTCTCTGGTGATTCCAATATTTAGATAAGACTGAGAACCACCCTCTGGACATTATGGTACAGGTGGTCCAAAACTCCTCATGTGACTTCCTGAATCTGTCCACATGGACTGCAGAGGGGCAAGATTCATCAAAAGTCCCCCATGACTCCACACTCTGGGCCAGCTCCATGAGGATCCCTCCTCAGTTGGCCGCCCTGTCTCTGCCCTGATTCTGGGAAGGGTCCCCATGTAATGCTCTCTTTGTTTATCAGTCACAGAAGAGAAATGGCCCATGGATCACACATCTCAGGCAGCCAAGGCCTCCCATGTAAGGAAGACGTAAAATATTTTGTTTAATGTTGAGAAAGCAGAAGAAGCAAATGTAGGCACTGAGGCTTTGGAATTTTCCAGTGGGAGTGTGGCAGAGTAGGAAGCAATATTGGATTCACCAATTCATTTGGAAATGCCGTGATGGGCAGAACATGCACCTCTAATTTCATTTCAAACTCACTCAAGCGTTTACTCCCTTTTTATGAAAATTCCACTTCTCATTAAAATTACCAGTTTAAAATTACAGTCTTCTGTTGAGAACATCTAAGAAATGACCTTTCTTCATTCTAAATGCTATAAAAATTAAGTTTTCCTGGGCTGTGGGCTACACTCTTGGAATAGTTTTTTTTTTTTTTTTTTTTTTTTAACATACTGGATATTGCTTTCCCTAATTGCCTAAATTAATAATGGCTTTTTTCTTTGGCTCTGTAAGGGACAAATGAATTTGAATCTCTCTCTAAAGAATTGAATCTCCAAATATCTCATTCTGATTACTTTTTGCATTCATTATAGAATTTGAAATGATCTGTAAGGTCACCTCTTTCTACACCCTCCCCACTCTCTCAACTCTACTCCTTCTCTCCTGCCTCTAGCTCCAAGAATTTGGTTGGAAAAAAGAAATAGGAAAGTCCTTGGGCTCTTCTATCCTCAGATTGGCCACCAACCCTCATAGACCTAACATTGTTCATTACATTGGACTTGATTTTACTACAGAAAGAAACAAGTCTCCTTAGGGAAATTACAAATATGCAAAGAGAAATATGAGCATTTTGTATTTTATTGTTAAATGAACTATTCAGTCTTACCATACTTTCAAAAATATCTGGCTCTTTTAAAAATGTGCATGTCATGATCAGCAGGACCTTAGCTAAAACACACAAATATATTGCTTGAAGAAAACAAAAACAGAAACTGCATAGCAATAATAAAACCCTGTCTTCAGTCTGCTAGGAAAAGGCATAGCAAAGGGGCTGACAGTGTTTTATAGATGTGTAAGATGTTCATGTTAAAGGAAATAGAGTATAGTTATTGACTTTGAAATGTATAGTCATTTGCTTAATTCAGAGATTGAATCTTTGCTAAAATGGGCAGTTAGGCTGATGAAAGAAATTGACTTGTACCACTTAATGAGCAATTTCATCTCTTTAATATACAAATAACTGATGCTGTGGACACCTTTTATTCTTTTGAGAATCCTATAACCAAGAAATCTTTCAGCTGATCATTATACAATGAATGCCCCGAGGCTTTGAAAAATATTTATTTTGAAATTATCATAAGCTCAAAATGATTCACCAATGCAAAGAAAAAAAAAAAAAGCAATTAAATGCTAGGCTATAAGCGCTGGCAAATTTTCCCTGCTGAAAATAATTGGACAGATATTTTTTCCCTTTTTTTAAGTAATAGTGCCCAAAGAGTTTTAACGATCTTATTGCTTATGGTTATGGAGCTTAAATATATTTCTTACCTTCAATTTGGTGCTGGAGTTAACAAGATTATAAAAAATGACATAATGTAATTAAGAGAAGTATAGTTTCATTAACATATAACATACCAAATTAAGTATCTTCTAAATTTTTCCAAAAATCAGCACGAGTTTCTGAACATAAGTTTTTGGAAGGAATCTTTGGTATAGACTACAGATGGCGAAGATATTTATGTGCTACGTTTTCCAGCCTCCGTACAATTGATATGCGTGTGGGGTGGTGTATGATTAGCTCTGACCAATGGGCCAGAGTAAGTAAGAACTGATCTATATACTGGAGTTCTCTATTTTCCTGCTGTGGTGACCTAGAAGCCAACTTTTGAGACAGTGGTGCCCCAAATGTGATGGAACCTGGATTGTTGAGTTACCGCATGCAGGATAGCTCTCCTGCAGGACTGTCTGGTTGGTATCATAATTTGCATTACCAAGGAATCAACTTTTAGATTTTTAAGCCACTGAGATTTCAGGGTTAATCTGTTACTACAGGATAACCTGGGCTATTCTGAACTGACCATATTGCAGCATTGTTGAGAGGAGCTAGTGGAGCCCAAAGTCCTCTTTGCACAGTGTTTGGTAGTTTTCTTGTAAAGAAAGAATTGCTTTTACTGAAGGATCTCCAAACCTGCACACCCAGGCAAAATATTTCTGTGGAGAGTCTAGATGGCTAATTCAAGGAGAACCAGCCTACCTTGTGTTTCTCTTCATGGCAGACTTTCATGTTCCCACCTGCCTTGACTAGGTAGTCTGTTCATTTTGCTGAGGGGCATTCTGCAGCCCATGGTGTGGATTGCCTTTGGCACTGGAGACCACCCTTTAGGGGACATAAGTGGATTTGCACCAAAAGGTCCTGGTCTCTTGGTAATTGCCTCCCCTACCACTGCTCACAAAACTATCAGTTTCAGAGGCTAGAGACCCATGATGAAGTTCCAGGGCACTTGGATGACCTCCCATCTTAGAGGGGCTATATGTGCAGATGTTCCAACCAAAGGCCCTTTCCACCAAGTTCTTTCCCAGAATCACATTTTTTTTTTTTCATGTGTAAACAATTGTGTTCAATACCCTCTGCAGTGAGGAACAGAGAAGCTGGTTGACTTCACCCCTAGAGAACAGAAGATAATATATCTGCCTTCTCTTTGAATTCATTGGGTTTGGTTCAGGTCTTATGTAACTATGTGTTCTTGTCACCCTTCCTTCCAGCTGAGAGGCTTCTAAGGGAGTCTGAATTTAGCCATTAGTAACTATGAGAAAAATTAATGCTTAGATTTAATAAATTATTTAAAAATTTTATGCCAGGCTTAGCTCATAATTTAATTTATTGCTATCATTAATATAGATATAGAGCTTCCTAGAACCAAATGATTTCTTTTAGAAGTAAACCAATGCTAAAACTACAAGTTACACACTTAAAAATTTTCCTGCCCTGTTGCTACTAACCAAACTTGTAATGATTCAGTAATCAAAGTGTGATGATGAAGAGTATGAACCCCGGAGTCTGAATGACCTGAGTTCAAATCTAGCCTCCCCCATTTACTGTGTGATCTTGGCCATATTACTTAACCTCTTTGCATCTCCATTCTCTGACCTGTAAATTCGGGCCAATAAGAAAGCCTTCCTCAGAGAGATGTCATTTAGACATCGTCTTTATAATGTACTTAGAACTGAGCCTTGAACATGGAAGCACTGACAGCTGCTTTTATCATTATTATTATTTTGGAAAGAAAGGGAAAAAGAGTATAGAATGGTTTATGGTTGGTTGTTATGGGAAAATGAGGGAGTAAAAGGCCCTCACTCCCATTCATCTTTCATTATTCCTCCCCACTCTAACTGCAATCATGAAGGCAAAAAATGTACAGAAGCCTCCTATGTGTGTGTTGTGTGTATGTGTGTGTGTGAATATATGTGCACACAGGCACGTATACACAAAAGGGTGCTTCACAGAACCTGGCAGGGGCAGTGGAGGCATCTGCTTTTTTTTTTTTCTTTCTTCCCAGTAGGTCTGAAGGCTGCTGCAGGTATAACGAGTGGTGATTGATTATCTGTTCAGTAGTAGCTCCTGGGCTGGAGGGAGGGGAACAGCAAATAAGATGTGGTTATTCCCCTCGTATTTAGATGCGTGGTTGGGGTGGGTGGTGGAACCGCCGGCATGTCAGTAATTACAAGGGGGAAAAAGGTCTCTGGCCAGTGCCAGAGTAGAGACTGGGGAACAGGAATGGGACTTCCTCCTTGTCAGCTGCACTGCCTTGTCACTCTGGGGAGGCAGCAAAGATGAGATCTACCCTTGACAAGAAGCTTCTCAAATCTTGTTTCTAGTCCTTTTTATGGTGTGAGGGGTGTGGGTTGATTGTCTTGGTGGGAGCTCTGCCTGGACCTGCACCTGTGAGCAGAGGTGTTTCTCCAGAGCCTGAAATCCCAAGCTGTATTGGAATATGTTAGATGGCAATTTGCAGAGACTTGAGGTAAAGTGCAGTATAATGCCACGTGCCCTTGGAATGGCAGGAAGTGATGAAAATCAGACTGGGGAATCTTGTTTGTTGTATGGTGGTGGGAGTGAGTCAGGCGTGCCTGTTCCTGTGTGCTAAACCCTATTACTCCACAGGCATAATGGATGTGATGTGGATGAATTTATAGCCTAGCATCTGTCAGCGGGGAGGGAAACATAGTCAGCCACTTTATTAATCATGCAGGGATTAACTGAGTGGTAGATAAACCAGGTCTGGAGTTTTCTAATGCTGCTCATACCATGGGGGAGACTTTTTTCAGGTTGAACAAAGGTGCCACTGCCTGAAGCCTCAGATACAGTTGCTGGAAAATTAACCGACCTAATACAAGATCTATTTACATATTTTAAAAGAGCATGGATAATAAACTCTCACCTTTATGTGGCATGCTACATTTAGGAAAGGGCTTTTACTTTTGGGCCTTACATGATTCTCACACAAACTTATGAGTCCTCCAAGCAGGCATTGCTGTCCAATTCTGTGGACATCAAGAGACTTCTGTACAGAGTGCTGGATGTGCAATTGTACTGTGCAACCACAGTGAGTCACTTACTGTTATGTGCCTTAGTTTCTCCATCTACAAAGGTTAGGGTTTGAACTATGGACACTTCCAGCAGGATAGTTCTTTGTTTAGGTGCCATCCTATGCACTGTAGGATGTTCAGCAACATCTGCCCTCTATCCACTGGAGGCCAGTAACACCTCTCCCCCAACAGTGATGACCAAAAGTGTTTCCAGACATTGCCAAATGCCCCTTGGGGAGTAATCTCTGGCCTAGATAATGCCATAATAATGCACTGGGTGATCCTGATTTTTATTTTTCTACATATCTGCCACTGAGAGTTATGGGGACGATCTGCACTATCAATGATTACCATGCAGTCAATTTTACTGAGCATTTTTATAAGGATAGCTGACATTTATCAAGTATCTATTATGTCCTTGGCAGCTGCTGTGCATGTCTTATATAGATGTGGGTATTAGTTGTTGTTATTTTTTAAATCTCCATTTTAAAGATAGGAAAGCAAAGGCAGAGAGATGACATGTAGTTTTATTGATGTAAACTGGGACTCAAACCTGGATCTGTATGGTTCTATAAACCCTAACTCATTTTAATGGTGGCACATTTAAGGGTGTGGATTCAGGAGCCAAATTGCCTGGGTTCAAATTCTGACAGATTAGTTCTGTAACCTTAGGTGCGCTATTTAGCTTCCCACCAAGCTTATAAAAGTCACTATTATTAGCTTGATTTTACTTATGAAGAAATTGAAGCATTGAGAGGTTAAGTAAATTAATGTTTGTAAAATGCTTAGAACAATGCCTGGCATAAAGTAAGTGCTACATAAGGGTTAATTAAAAAATTACAACAAAGAGCCTCTCTATTCTCGGTTCTGTTAGCACCTGTGGAGTCACAAAATAAAAGACCTGGTTTCTGCCTACTTGGAGTATCTAGTACGGTTGGCAGGGACTGTGAATGTGGTCCTACAGCGCATGGGTGCTCCTCCCAGTGCCCTTCTGCTGCCTTTGACCACTCTTCAGCATCTGTGTTCTTCCACATCTGAGGGCCACACCCATATCTCTTTTCAGTGACCTATGTTTGGGCTTTGCTGACAGGTACAGAGTGTTGGAAGTGATGTTCCTGGGAATTCATATCCCTCCAACCTGGCCTATAGCAATGTGACTTGTGCTGGGGTATGAAACTGCAGATGCTTTAATTCAAGTCAGGATAAACTCCAAGATGTAAGTCACACACCAGGGTTATGCTGCAGGATCAGGTGGAGAGTATCACTTATCCTGAAATTGTGCTTATCCTGAAATTTGGTTTCTCCCCACTCTGTCCATCCCCTATTCCCTTCCAGGTTCTCCTGGTGCATAACAAAGTCCTTGTTATAGCTTATTTTCAGGGAGCCTGACCTCAGACAGGGTAAAAGAGGGACCTGAGCAGAGGGACGACTCCTCTACTCTCTCTTGTTCACCCACACTTTATTTGTTGTGGCCGCTGTCTAGGCAAATGCTTAGTACACACGATCCAGCTGAAGACAAGAGAGTTCTGAGCTATGTGCTGTGGATCCCAGGTGCCATGGGCATCTAGAGAAGGGAGGCCATTCTGGACCAGGTTGGTGGAGTCCTCCCTTGGCATTTGCTTAAAACATATTGAACTTGAAGTAAAATCTCATAGTGGTTGTCTCAGAAAGAAGTGCCATTGTGGCTGAACTCTCTGTTCCACTCAGCATTTCTGGCCCCTTGAACTTGCCTCCTTCCCTCAGCACAGCCCCTTCTGCCACAGCAACTCTTCAGGAGTGGGTATGGGTTCACTCTCCTCGCTAACATGATTAATGCTGATGGGCTGCAAATACTTGGGGCTTACATGGCAAATTCACTATGTAACTCAAGGGAATTTATGGTGAGTTCTTTGGAAAGATAATCATCCTTTCATCATGTGCATCTGAATGCATCTGCTCTGGGTCGCACAAGCCCACATGGGCTTGGATGGGGAAGGACCTTGAAGGTGTGCTTAAGGTCACACTCAAATTTGTGTCAGGATTTAGAGGCCCACAACCTGACTCTCAGACCATGGCTGTTATTGCCATAGTCGTGGTTCTATTTATTTACTTCCTTTAATTCCTAATATGAAGTTTCCTTAAGCTATGGCACTAACGGCACTGAGCTTATTTTTCTCTTTTTCTTTCATTGTCTAAAACATCTACTGTATGCCAGACACTGGGTGACAGGCATAGAGCTATGTAAGGACACTCCTCAGGACCGCATCAGTGCTTGGAATTTCCCTATGAATGTTGTCTTGGATGTATTCAGGGAAGTGGGGAGTCAGAGGAGGCCTTCTAGAAAATGCCCTGGAACCAGACTTTTGACCACTGGTGATGTTGACAAAATGGTGGCTCACAGACTAGCCCCATTTGAGCTTGGCTTGGTTTGGCTCACACACTTTTTGGAGTTTCACATAACATATGGATTTCCAGTGTGTCTTGAAAAAAACTGTATTCCACTCTGGATCCAAGTAGAAACTTCTTCATTTAAGTCAGAGCATGCCCATGCTAGTTTACCCCAGTTCCGACAACTCCCTGCTATTTTATACCTGATCTGCTTCACTCTTTGTGTCCTGCCTAGAGGCTGTAGGCAGTGCAGCATCTTGACCAGCTTGGCAGCCAGGTTGACTGTACTCAAATCCCTGCCTTTCCACTTTCCTGCTATGTGACCTTGGCTAGCTACTTTATCTTTCTGTGCCATAGATTTATCATCTGTAAAATGAGGCTAAGAAAGGAGTTCACCATAGGGTTATTGAAGGTATACATGAATTGTTACTTACAAACAGCTTAGAACTGTGCCTGGCACATTGTCAGCAACCAGTAAATATTATCTATTATCGTTATTATTGTTGTTATTGTTATTCTACCCAGCATCAGACCATGGTTGCAGTTAGGCAGTCATTCTGCATCAGTCTCCTTGGGACTTTGTTAGGATCTGTAAGTAATGATTGAGCTTGTTTGAGCTACATCCTGGGTTGCTAGAAAAGAAAGAGAACTTCTATGAGTTTACTTACTTTAATTCCTAATATTAAGTTTCCTTAAGCTCCCAAATCCCTCTTTGGGAACAGAGGGGTGACTGTATCATATGGATTCATGTCTCGATGCCAAAGGGGACTTGAAAGCATGGGGCTGCCATGTAGAAGCCCAGGAAATATCCGTAGTGAAGACCCAGGTTTAAAAAAAATGGCTTCTACCAACTTGTTCTCAGAAGGATCAAAGGAAAAACTGCTTCTGGAAATGGACAAATCCTTTTCCTTACAGAGCTGTCATCTGTTTTGCTCCTGGAAGAAAAAAAAAGGAAGATAAGAAATGGCAGCAAAGACTGACAGTTTGTTCATTGCTATTCCAGCAGCGTCTGCTCCTTATGCATCTGCATCCATTTCAGCCCACCCCAGCCAGTATATTTTCACCAGGCAGTGATGCAAAAATGTCTGTGTACTCCAGTTTTATTGTAGTCAGGCAGCATTTACGGGTTTGACTTTCAACTGACCATGGCAGGAAGTCTAGAAGCAATTATAACCAACACCTGCTCTATCTGTGCTTCGGGCAGGCAGTGACTGATTCCAGGCCTCCGGTACATGAGTGTGTTTCCTATTGGCTCAGAATAATAACAGTGACACCTCACTTCCTTGCTGTCTGGAGGAGCTCACCGCACTTTACTCTGCAAACCCTCGAATTATTGGCATTTCTTTTAGTGAAGATATCAAATTAGTGAATGGAAAGGAAAACGTAGAAGATGGTTATTGTTGATGTTAAAAGACAGGTTTAAACCATTCCGCAGACCGTGTCTCATAAGTACAAAGTATTTGAGTACAGAAAACTATTGATCTAAAGTTGAACAGAATCTGAATTTAGACAGACAATGTTGTGGCCATGGATGTGCCAAGATTAAGGCTAGAGAAAGGACACATTTTTTATAGTAGTGATTTCCACCCAAGATGTGTCTAGCTATTGTGCAAAATGATTTTTGATTCCAGGCACATCTCTATTTCCACTTGCTCTCTATTTTGCCAGCTAGCTGAGGGATTCTAGGAGGGTGGTGGGATTTGGGGACTGGGCTGACCTCAGGAAATCGTGTGTAAAGGGCTTTTTCTCACTCAGAAGTAGGCCAGGTTCACATCTGTTCTGAGTAATAATAACTCCCAGGCTCTTTCTTCTGAGCCTTGGCAAACCTGAGTCCTAAGAAGCAAATGAAGGTGAGAAACACCTCAAGGAGCTCAGGGCACTTATTGGCTACTATCCTGCATAGCTCTGTTTAATTTGGGCCCCAGTTTTACTCTCCTTCTGTTTTACATGGAGCCAAAAAGAGCTATACAGAGGTGAAATGGGCCACAGGCCCCTGGGCAGACAGCTGGGGGCCAGGCAAGGCAGAGGAGGGGAGAAGGGCAGCACAAAGGCTCCTGGCAGGGAGACTGAACATGTGTTTCAGAGGCCAGCTTCAAGGAGCCATGGGGTTGTTAGCATCAGGCCTGGGAGATCGCACTGTGGTTTCCCACTGGCTGGGGACCAAACAGCTCCTGGGCCAAAAATTTATATTAACCATGTCCCTGAATCTCAAAATAAGAGGCTAAAAGTATTTAACAACACGGTAGAAGCTTGGTTTGTGAATTCACTCTCTGATTCAGACATTTCAAAGGACTTCATGTGCAGACATTGCAATACTCAAAGCACAGCAGGAAAAGTGAAAGATGCTGTCTTCCTCCTTGTCCCTCTTTTCTGGCTTTCATGGATTTCCAAGGGGCCACCCTGAGCTGATGCCATTTAGGTCAAGTTTAAAGATGTCCTAGTTCTGAGGGACTTGCTGTGCTTCTTTCTTTTGTAGGAAGGTTCGATTTCTTATCTTGTGACAAAATGCAAAGCAATGAAGTCTGTGTCCCTGTGTTCTCTTCTCATGACTTTTGCCCTTCTCTCTGGATACACCACTCACCTGTGCTCACTGCTGAGCACTGAACACTCATGTCCCAAGATTATTTTCCCTCCTAGCAACAAACATCTGAACATTTTGTTAGAACATTTCCGTGTCCTGGATTCCCATCTTCTGTTTTTCCAACCTCAGGCCTCCTATTTGCCATGGCTTGCAAACTCCAATGCCAGTAGGCCCAGGCAGGGTGGTAATAGGGAGTGGTGGGGACTGTGACCACCTGGTGAGTCATTCATGCTGCCAAATGGAGTAACTCCATCTCAGTGTTGCCACCTGGGAATATGAGCCCATTCTTTCAAGAAATCCATATGTTAATGTAAAACCTCTTAATTATGCATAAAATGAATTCAGCATTGTGATAAATACAGTGAGCCAAAATAAACATGTTTGTTGGATGGACCAATGGTTAATTTCTGCTTTGGAAGTTGGAAGGTGTTTTAGGAAGGAGGGACCTAGTCTAAATGAACAAGATGAAGCAGGGAGACTAGTTACAAGGTGGCTTTTGCACCATTTTAGGGAAGAAATGTTGAGTGCCAGAAAGTAAAGACAAAGAGGATCTGGATTTGAGAAATATTTCTGAAATAGAATCCACAGTGCTTAGAAGCTTACTGGGTTTGGGGGAGGGCAGAGAGAGATAGGTTGAGAATGGCTCTGATGTACAGTTTTGTCTTGACCTTTGGCTAATTAGTGCTTCCAGGTTCATGACTCTTAGCCCATAATCAGCCCTGCTAATACCCTTTTGCCCTGCTTAGTTCTCATACCCTTGCCTAATTCCCATAGTGCATTGTTGCTGCCCTTCAGGGAGCAGATACCAAACCCAGGCACTTTTTACACTTTTTACAAAGACAAGAACAAGTCCTTCTACCACCAAGAGAAGGTATTTTCAGGATGATGGTTCTGAGATACCATGGAAAGCAAATCTGTTATCTTCTGTGGTGCACAAAACACGCTGTCACAGCTAGGACTCATAATAATCCCCCAGTTTCCTAAATTGCTTTACTGCTGCTTTTTTAATTAAGACCCATTAACTTGTCATATATTGATAACAGGGATGACCCTGAAATAGATGGATAAATTAAAGCTCTCTTTCGTTCTGTGCTTCTATATGAATGTGTTAATTATTTTTGTCATTAGGGAGACTGATGGAGGGATGGAGAAGTACCAAGCAGATTTTGACAAAGTGTTGGTGTTTGCAGCTGGGAACTCAGTGCCTCTTGGATGCAATCCTTCACCCTTTAATGTCAGAGTTGGCACCAAGGGGCCAAGCTAGGACTTTTTATACAAATAGTCCCCATTGCAGAGGCTAGTGGATGGTGCGAGAGGGCCCACTGATTTGATGAAGCAGCTGCATGCTGGCATTTATAGGTGGCCAGATCTGGTGTTCAGATGGGGTTTTGTTTGAATGGACACAGCTCACATGCTGGTTTTTTTTTAAAGATAATTATGGTTTAATATTTGAAGATAGGGAAATTTCATATAAAAATCTAGATTTCTAGCTTCTGAAAATGTTTGGTGGTTTGACATCACTGGGCCTTTATTCCCGGATACCAACACACTCACCACCACTTCCTTTTGCCCCTTGAGTACTGAAACTGAATTTCAAGTGCCATTTGTTATTATCTAGTGTAATTTTGTTTGTTTTTATGGTAGTATTAGAGGACAAAAGAAAAGATTTCTGGTATGTATCTCTGTAAAAAGCAGAAAAACAAAATATAGACCAAGATGGGTGATGTTTTTCCAAGAGAAGTGAGGGAGAACATATATCTGTGAGAAAGTGAAGGCTAAAGCTGGCCTAGGTTTGCACATAGCTAGGTAAGCTCTGTCACTGATGACCTCAATTGGAGGGAGTTAATCAGTTTGGAATTTTGCTTTCTAGTCACATGTGGCTGTGCCTTAAGGAGTGCAGGAATTTAGAAATGGAATTCGAGAAAACAGGTTGGCATGGCATATAATCCACTGGGTCAATTTACCAAATAGTATTTATTTCAATTTACTGGGTATTTTGTGCATGCTAGGTACCCAGGTTGTAGTTGCTAACCCCACCACTATGTGAAACAAGGAATAACCATGATCACATAAAGCCAAGCATGAAAGAAAAGGAGCATCCAGCATGCCAAACATCTTGGCCAGAAAATAAGCATTTCCAGGAGGAAAACTCAGGAGGGGCTCCCTTTGGCTGGAAAATCCAGGACGTTGCTTTGGAGGTGACAGGACTTGAGAACAGAGGGGACAGGCAATGTTTGGAAACACTTTCTTGCTCAGAAGGGCCCTTTGCCTCAGCTTACCTGAATTATGGGTGCTACCTGTGTCCACCTGCTCCTGTGTTTACAAATGAGCTACTCATTCCAGGCCCCAGAGGTATCTTTTGAAAACTCTTAGCTGGCTGTGGAAAGCATGATAAAGGACTCACTGAGGCAACTATGATGGGGAGCAGCTGGGTTTGAGGAGGTTGGGCATCTGCCACCTTCCTGTTTTTACACAAGCTCTATGAAGGGCCTGATTGTGCCTTGTAAAGGATCTCAGAATGGGATTATTTTCTGCCTCAGGCTTTGTTCACAGAGGCCCTCAGGCTGGCCATTTGTGTGTTTGCAGAAACTTCCTGCCAATTCTCCTTTGCATTTTTTTACCTCCATCAGAAAGACTCAATGACACTTGAGCCCCCGGCAGCAGACCTGCAGAGGAGACATGGGGATTGCAGCAAGGTGCTGTGCTCCAAGTCAGTGTGGAGGGACCTGGTGATCTCGCCTCCCCATGGGCTGACCTTGAAGTCCCCCTGCTCCCATCCCCACAGGATTTTGAGCTCTAAACCTCATCTCTGACTCAGGAATAAAAGACTTGATTGTCTTGGATATAAGAATGACAGGAGCCAGGGGCATTTGTTACTGGTCTAAGCCCACCCTAAGAGTTTCTTTGCATGTTCCCTCTGCCCAGTTGCTTCTGAGGGTCAAGCAAACAGTGACTGCTGGCCTGAGGGGTGGGGGGTGGAGTCAGAGCACTGGAGCTAAATACTGGGTGTGGCTGTGGTTGTTATTAACTGGCTGTGGGCCAGCCCTGCATCTGAGTTTGCTTCCTCATCTATAACATGGGGAGAGGCCATTGGCCAGCTGGCCGATGTCACTGAGTTACTGGGAGATGTCAACAAGAAAATGCTTCAGACAGGTTTGTAAATGGCAAAGGTGTTACAGACATGACATGGTGGTGATGAGTACGTGGACAATGATGTCAGGACTCATGTTCTCCCACTAGAAGGATGTGCCAGAGGGGGCTCCATATAAAAATGAGGAGCCCAATGTGCAGCTTCTCTACTTCTGATATGCACATTGCCATTTCCCCTCTATCCTTCCAAAGCCTACCTATGCCCAACTGCCCAGCTCTAGCCTTCAGTGTGGGCGGAGAGCCAGTGCCTTTAGAAAGCATGTGGCTAAAGAGGACAAAGGGCGGCAGGCAGTAAGATGTTCACCATCTTAGTCTCTTGAGAAAAGCCACTTTCCTTTGTCTCTAGTCTCTGCCTAGCCCTCCAAGCAAACCCTGTGGTATGAATTGTCTTTGGAAGTGGCCATGTGTGTCCTGTCTTGGAAGGACAGCTTGTTCCAGGCTCACTGTTGGGCCATGTTGTAGCAGAGATGTCTGGGAGTTGGTGCTCCAGCTTTGGCAAGTGGTTCTTGCTGTACAGTTAAAGGTCACTCCTACCTGACTCATATTCTAGGGGAGCTGTGTTTGCATCACTTTCCTACTGAACTAGCCTGGGCAGCTGACAGCCAGTGCAGTCAACCCTGTCTCTCGTGCACAGCCCACACCACCTTGTTTCTCACTATCAATCCCCATGGTCTGGAGCTGCTGTACTCACCTGATCCTCTCCCTTGGGAATTCTTTTTCACATTTGCTGCGCTTTTCACATTGCTGAATCAGGAGGCAAGAACCCAATGAAACTTTATTCTGAGAATTCAAATCCCAGCTCCACCTCTTTTTAATAGCTGGGTGGGTTTGAGCAAGTTGCTTAACCTTCTGGGTCTCAGTGTATCACTCAAGGATAGACTAGATAATGAATAAGCCCAAATCTGCATTTAAAACCACAAAGGTTTATTTTTTTAAGCCTGCTGCAAACCCAGTGTAGGACTGGGGTAGGGATGTGGGACTGCTCCATAAATTCATTAATCAGGGATCCAGATTGACAGAAACTACTGACATCTCTGCACAAGGCTCCAGGCTTTGCCATAGTTTAGCAGGGAAGAGAAAGTGGGTCTGGCAGACAAAAAACCTGTGGTTAAATGCTTTGGCCTGGATGTGACAGAAATCCCTTCTGCTCTTCTTTCACTGCTACAATCAGCCATGTGACGGTGACTAAATTAAAGGGAATTGCAGTTCTTCCGGGACCAAGAAGTAGAGGAAGGTTGGATATTAGTGAATATTAATAATGTTTACTGTACTCCTTTTCATCTCTAAAACAGGAGTATTAGTAACAGCATTTCATATACTTATGCTGTTGTGAAGATCATGTATTTTCTATTATTGTTATTGTTATCATTATACTATAGTGTTAATGACTTTCTAGGATATGTACTCAGGGTGGAAGGTCCCTGAGAGGTCATCTAGGTCAACTTCTCAGGAAGAACATGATGTTTACAGTGAGACCAGCTGGTGTTCAGTTTGGTTCCTGGTCCTCCTATTTAGTAGCTATGGGATTTGAGACATTTACTTACTCTTTGTGTGCTCAGTTTCCTCATTTGTAATTTGAGATTATAAATTGTACCTGTTCACAGGATTTAGGAAACTTAAAGGAGCCCAAGGAAGTGTAACTGGTGGTCTCACTGACGATGAATGCAAATGTAAACAATTTACTACAAGAGCCTGGCTCTCAGCCACACCTTTCCTAACCAGCTGGTGGCCCAAGCCCTTTCCCCAGCAATGTCCAACAGAAATCCTTGAAGGGGGCAGTGTTCTCACATTTAATCATGACTGTCTAAAGTCCCTTCTCACAGCCTCACTTTGTCCTCATGACTCTGGTGCCTAGAGTGGGTGCCTGTCTGGTGACTGCCATCCTCTCCAAAGCCATTCTGATACCTACCCACAGGCTACTACCTACTCTTCTGATGGCCTCCTTCAGCTTTCTTGATTCTCCTGTCTTTCCCTTTGGGAGACTGTCCCCTTAGCTCTGCTGTGGACACCTAGAGACTGACTGATCTTTGTACAATGGCCCTGTCCATTCTGAAGCATCTGGGGCAGGCAATGATGATGAGGGAGCAGAAGGCAAGCTGAGGACAAAGTACAAGCTGACACCCTGCAAGTCCCCCCTCCCCCCACTCCAGGGTGGGATATGTGTCACATTCTTCTGGGAAGCTCCCAACTATCTTAATGTTAATGCCTTGCTAGAGGGAAAAACATGAACTTGAAAATGGCAAGGCCTCTGGTATCCTGGGAGTCTTCTTTAACATATGAAAATCCTTTTGAAAACCTCCCTTTTCCTTACCTCCCCCAACTCCCAAGTATGTAATCAGCCTGCTCTCACAACCCCCGTGCAGCCGCTCTTTCTGCCCATGGGTCCCATCCCTATGCTTTAATAAAACCATTTTGCACCAAAGATGACTCAAGAATTCTTTCCTGGTCATGGGCTCTGGACCTCACCCCACCAAATCTCACCTATATTCCAAAACCACATCAATGAGGATGGAGCTGGAGAATGGCCTGATGTAGCCTTTACCTTTACCGGCCCCATTGCTCTGCTCTGCCATATGGATAGCTACCTTCTTCCCTGAAGGGCTCCACTGTCTACCCTGAAACTGGCCTGCCCTAGTCTGCCAGTTACATCTGCATACTTATGAAAGCCAGTCATGACTTGTTTTAGGTCACCCCCTAGTGACCTAAATTGGGTCCTAGTGAATTGGGGAACATGCCTGGGAGCATCCTGGGAAGGTTGTTGGTTGCTCAGCCCAGAGCTCACAGCAGGATCCCAAAGGGCCTGTCTATTCTTCCTGGCCTATCAGTCTCAACTCCGGCTCAGACAAAACTGTCAAGATGCTTAGCCCTATAAAATATTGAGCACCATGCAGGTCTCACATGAGTGCTGCTCATGTGGTAGAGTGGAGAGGGGTCCAGGCTCTGGGTCAGACTCCTGGGTTTGCTTACTTGACTCCACTGCTTACTTGCTGGGAGCCCTAGGACAACCTCATCTGTAGGATAGAATCATGACAGTTTTCACCTCATAGGTTGATGTTTAGAATACTGCTTGCTGCATAATAAGCGCTCAAGGATTGTGTTATAATTGTTATTTCTCTGGTCAACATGTTCACCAAATGATTATCTAGCCACAGCTTAACTTCTATTCTGCACAGAACTTGATGTTGTCAATTGCCCTATGTGGATTCCATCTTCAGTGGAGACAGACGAGGAGATGTGGATTCACAGACATTTGCAAAGGGACCCCTGTATTCCTCTCACTCCCAAATCCTTCCCAGGTGACCTTAGTCTTTGTTCTCTCTGATCTCCTGACCCCACACAAATCCCTGTTTGAGGTTGGGGTTCTTAGGACTCTGCCAGTATTACAGTTGACTTCATTATCATGTCATTAGCATTACCCTGGAGGAATCAGGGGAGTGGCCAGTTATACTTGGTTATTGATCCTTTGCTCCCCTTGGTTGAACTTTAGCTATGTTCTTGAGAGGGCAAGAATGTAGAATTCCAGATGCCTTCTCTGCACACCTCACCTCAATGAGGATATTCACCATGAATGGGTTTCCAAACATTCTTGGAAACTTGGAACATTTCTAGTATCTACACATGGACCATTCCCAAGCCCACATCACCCCCAATGAAATCTTCACCAACATTCTAATGAGTAATTTCATACTTTAATTCCAGAATGTAGGTCGATTCAGTATGTTTCTCTTCTGGTCCACTCTATCCATCAGCTGTTAACAAATTCTCACTTACTCTGAACTGAAATGGGTGCCTCTTAATAACTGCCAAAAGAAGTCTGATCCAGGGGTGCCTGGGTGGCTCAGTCATTAAGCGGCTGCCTTCGGCTCAGGTCATGATTCCAGGGTCCTGGGATCGAGCCCCGCATCGGGCTCCCTGCTCGGCGGAGAGCCTGCTTCTCCCTCTACCACTCCCCCTGCTTGTGTTCCCTCTCTCGCTGTCTCTCTCTCCATCAAATAAATAAATAAATAAAATATTAAAAAAAAAAAAAGAAGAAGTCTGATCCATTAATCAGAAGTTGTTCCTTTAGATTGGGAGTTCTTCTCAGGGTGAGAAACCCCCACCCCCACCCCCCACCACCCTGGTCAAGGGTATCTTTTTGTTGTTGTCTTTATCAAGAAATGTTGCTTTAGATTCTGTTCATTGTGAGGCATCTCCTTCACAGGGTAAGCATGCCCAACTTCTTCAATCATTCCTAAGATGGCAGGGTTGGGGGTTAGGCCCCTTTCCCACCTTAGTCCCCTGTATGTATCTCTACTCCCTCTGAAAGGCACTGCCCAGCACTGCAGGGGGTTCTCCTTAGAGGTTTACAGTTTAAAGGAGGATCTCTGGAAAGGGTAGTTTCCAGGAAGGAAAGGAATCCTGAGTAACTCTGATGGTTGAGGCAAGGTACTCTTGGGGAACATAAAAAATATTATGGGGGGCGGAGCAAGATGGCGGAGCAGTAGGAGACCTGGATTTTGTCTCCTCTCAGGAATTCAGCTGGATAGGGATCAAACTGAACACCTACGAACTCAACAAGAGATCGAAGAAAAGAAGAGCAACAACTCTCTGAACAGAAAAGCGACCACTTTCTGGAAGGTAGGACATGCGGAGAAGTGAATCTGAGGCAATATTCGGGAGGATAGATGGCGGGGGAGGGGCCTCCATCGGCCCCTTCTGGCAAGTGATAGAACCACGGAGCATAAAATCGGAACTTTTAGAAGTCTGCTCCGCTGAGGGACGTCGCTCCGGTGGCTAAGCGAGGGGTGGAACCCTCGTGGGACAGTGTGGTCTCAGGACCCTCGGGGTCACAGAAAGACTGGGGGTGCCTGAGTGTGGCAGAGCTCCCAGGTATCGGAGTGGGGAAGCCAGCTGCAGAGATGGAGCCGAGGCGCAGGCTCTCAGCTCGGGGTTGCGATAAACCATGATCCGCGGCACAGTCGGGCCACTGCTCCTCCAGCAGGGACCAGACAAGCGGCAGATCTGGGGAGACTCAGCTTCTTCCCCCAGGAGGAGAGGTGTGGGAGCGCACCGAGGGGTCTGCTGGGTTTGGAGACTCCACACGGGGTTAGGTGCCAGAGATAGAAACGCGCAGTCACAGCCGGGTGAGCACAGAGTGTGGCCGGAGACCGGGGAGTTGGGAGTGACTGGTGGCTTTTCTCTGGGGGCTCACTGAGGAGCGGGGCCCGAGTTCTCGGCTCCTCCGAGGCAGAGATTGGGAGGCCACCATTTTCACTCTCCGCCTCCAAAGCTGTACGGAAAGCTTGCAGGGAACAAAGGCTCCGGAGAGCAAACCCGAGCAGATTACTTAGCATGGATCGGGCAAGGGCGGGGAAATTCCACATCTGGCAAAGACATTTGGAAACCACGGCAACAGGTCCCTCCCCCAGAAGATCAGCGAGAACAGCCAGCCAAGACCAAGTTTACCGATCAATGAGAATGGCAGAACTCCAGTGCTAGGGGAATAATGCACATAGAATTCATGGCTTTTTTACCATGATTCTTTAGTCTTTCAAAGTTAATTTTTTTTTAACTGTCTTTTTTTTTTTTTGAATTTTTCTTTTTCCCTTTTTCAACCATCTTATCAATCCCTTTTTTAAAAAAAACATTTTTATTTTTCATTTTTAGAGTCATATTCTATCCCTTCATAGTGGTTACCCATATTTTTGGCATATATATATAAGTTGTTCTCTCTTTAAAATTTTGAGATAGTTTCTTCTAACAGAACAAAATATACCCTAAATCTCTATTGTATGGTTTTTTTCTACTCCCCTGCCTGATCACATTCTCTCCCTTTTTTTTTTAAATCCTCTTCTTTCTTTTTTCAAACAACTTCTTATCAATTCCTTTTATAAAATTTTTTATAATTTCCATCTTTACAGTCATATTCCATCCCTTCATCATATCAACCCTTATGTTTGTACATATATAAGTTTTTCTTACTTTAAAATTTTGGGAGGCACTTTCTTCTAACAGACCAAAATACACCCAAAATCTAGTGTGTGGCACTGATCTATATACCAGCCTGATCATATTTGATCACATTCTGGTTTTTTTTGTTGTTGTTGTTTTGTTTTGTTCTGTTTTTGTTTGTTTTTATCTTTATCTTTTTCTTTTCCTTTTTTTTTTCTTTTTCCTTTTTCTCTTTTTCCCTTTCTTTTCCCACTGCTTCAGGTCTTTTCTGACTTGTTTAGAGTATATTTTCTGGGGACGTTGTTACCCTGTTAGCATTTTGTTCTCTCATTCATCTATTCTCCCCTGGACAGAATGACAAGACGGAAAAAATCACCTCAACAAAAAGAACAAGAGGTAGTACCGACTGCCAGGGACCTACTCAATATGGACATTAGTACGATGTGAGATCTAGAGTTCAGAATCATCACTTTAAAGATACTAGCTGGGCTTGAAAAAAGCATGGAAGTTATTAGAGAAACCCTTTCTGGAGAAGTAAAAGAACTAAAATCTAACCAAGTAGAAATCAAAAAGGCTATTAATGAGGTGCAATCAAATATGGGGGCGCTAAATGCTAGGATAAATGAGGCAGAAGAGACAATCACTGAGATAGAAGACCAAATGCTGGAAAATAAAGAAGCTAAGAAAAAGAGAGATAAACAACTACTGGATCACGAGGGCAGAATTTGAGAGATAAGTGATACCATAAGATGAAACAACATTAGAATAATTGGGATCCCAGAAGAAGAAGAAAGAGAGAGAGGGGCAGAAGGTATAATGGAGCAAATTATAGCAGAGAACTTCCCTAATTTGGGGAAGGAAGGCATCAAAATCCAGGAAGCACAGAGAACCCCTCTCAAAATCAATAAAATAGGTCAACACTGACAATTAATAGTAAAACTTACGAGTCTCAGAGACAAAGAGAAAATCCTGAAAGCAGCTCGGGACAAGAGATATGTAACCTACAATGGTAAAAACATTAGATTGGCAACAGACCTATCCACAGAGACCTGGCAGGCCAGAAAGGACTGGCATGATATATTCAGAGCACTAAATGAGAAAAATATGCAGCCAAGATTACTATATCCAGCTAGGCTGTCATTGAAAATTGAAGGAGAGATAAAAAGCTTCCAGGACAAACAAACACTAAAGGAATTTGCAAACACAAAACCAGCCCTACAAGAAATCTTGAAAGGGGTCCTCTAAGCAAAGAGAGAGCCTGAAAGCAACATAGACCAGAAAGGAACACAGACAATATACAGTACCAGTAACCTTACAGGCAATACAATGGCACCAAATTCGTATCTTTCAATAGTTACCCTGAATGTAAATGGGCTAAATGCCCCAATCAAAAGACACAGGCTATCAGATTGGATTAAAAAACAAGACCCATTGATATGCTGTCTGCAAGAGACTCATTTTAGACCCAAAGACACCCCCAGATTTAAAGTGAGGGTGTGGAAAACCAATACCCTGCTAATGGACACCAAAAGAAAGCTGGGGTGGCAATCCTTATATCAGACAAATTAGATTTTAAACCAAAGACTGTAATAAGAGATGAGGAAAGACACTATATCCTACTTAAAGGGTCTATCCAACAAGAAGATCTAACAATTGTAAATATCTATGCCCCTAACATGGGAGCAGCCAATTATATAAGGCAATTAATAACAAAAGCAAAGAAACACATCGACAACAATACAATAATACTGGGGGACTTTAACACCCCCCTCACTGAAATGGACAGATCATCTAAGCAAAAGATCAACAAGGAAATAAAGACTTTAAATGACACACTGGACCAAATGGACTTCACAGACATATTCAGAACATTCCATCCCAAAGCAACGGAATACACATTCTTCTCTAGTGCCCATGGAACATTCTCCAGAATCGATCACATCCTAGGTCATAAATCAGGTCTCAACCGGTACCAAAAGATTGGGATCATTCCCTGCCTATTTTCAGACCACAATGCTTTGAAACTAGAACTCAATCACAAGAGGAAAGTCGGAAAGAACTGAAATACACGGAGGCTAAAGAGCATCCTACTAAAGAATGAATGGGTCAACCAGGAAATTAAAGAAGAATTAAAAAAATTCATGGAAACCAATGAAAATGAAAACACCACTATTCAAAATCTTTGGGATGCAGCAAAGGCAGTCCTAAGAGGAAAGTATATAGCAATACAAGCCTTTCTCAAGAAACAAGAAAGGTCTCAAGTACACAACCTAACCCTACCCCTAAAGGAGCTGGAGAAAGAACAGCAAATAAAGCCTAAACCCAGCAGGAGAAGAGAAATAATAAAGATCAGAGCAGAAATCAATGAAATAGAAACTGAAAGAAGAGTAGAACAGATCAACGAAACTAGGAGCTGGTTCTTTGAAAGAATTAACAAGATTGATAAATCCCTGGCCAGACTTATCCAAAAGAAAAGAGAAATGATCCAAATCAACAAAATCATGAATGAAAGAGGAGAGATCACAACCAACACCAAAGAAATACAAACAATTATAAGAACATATTATGAGCAACTCTATGCCAGCAAATTAGATAACCTGGAAGAAATGGATGCATTCCTAGAGATGTATCAACTACCAAAACTGAACCAGGAAGAAATAGAAAACCTGAACAGACCTATAACCACTAAGGAAATTAAAGCAGTCATCAAAAATCTCCCAAAACACAAAAGCCCAGGGCCAGATGGCTTCCCAGGGGAATTCTACCAAACATTTCAAGAAGAATGAATACCTATTCTTCTGAAACTGTTCCAAAAAATAGAAATGGAAGGAAAACTTCCAAACTGATTTTATGAGGCCACCATTACCTTGATCCCCAAACCAGACAAAGACCCCATCAAAAAGGAGAACTACAGACCAATATCCCTGATGAACATGGATGCAAAAATTCTCACCAAAATACTAGCCAATAGGATCCAACAGTACATTAAAAGGATTATTCACCAAGAGGAAGTGGGATTTATCCCTAGGCTGCAAGGTGGGTTCAACATCTGCAAATCAATCAACGTGATACAATACATTAACAAAAGAAAGAAGAAGAATCATATGATCCTCTCAATAGATGCAGAAAAAGCATTTGACAAAGTACAGCATCCTTTCTTGATCAAAACTCTTCAGAGTATAGGGATAGAGGGTACATACCTCAATATCATAAAAGCCATCTATGAAAAACCTACAGCGAATATCATTCTAAATGGGGAAAAACTGAGAGCTTTCCCCCTAAGGTCAGGAATGCGGCAGGGATGTCCACTATCACCACTGCTATTCAACATAGTATTGGAAGTCCTAGCCACAGCCATTAGACAACAAAAAGAAATCAAAGGCATCCAAATCGGCAAAGAAGAAGTCAAACTCTCAGTCTTTGCAGATGATATGATACTTTATGTGGAAAATCCCAAAGACTCCACCCCAAAACTGCTAGAACTCATACAGGAATTCAGTCAAGTGGCAGGATATAAAATCAATGCACAGAAGTCAGTGGCATTCCTATACACCAACAACAAGACAGAAGTGAGAGAAGTTAAGGAGTCGATCCCATTTACAATTGCACCCAAAACATAAGATACCTAGGAATAAATCTAACCAAAGAGGCAAAGGATCTATACTCAGAAAACTATAAAATACTCATGAAAGAAATTGAGGAAGACACAAAACAATGGAAAAACGTTCCATGCTCATGGATTGGAAGAACAAATATTGTGAAGATGTCAATGCTACCTAGAGCAATCTACACATTCAATGCAATCCCCAGTAAAATACCATCCACTTTCTTCAAAGAAATGGAACAAATTATCCTAAAATTTGTATGGAACCAGAAAAGACCCCGAATAGCCAGTGGAATGTTGAAAAAGAAAAGCAAAGCTGGTGGCATCACAATTCCGGACTTCCAGCTCTATTACAAAGTTGTCATCATCAAGACAGTATGGTACTGGCACAAAAACAGACACATAGATCAATGGAACAGAATAGAGAGCTCAGAAATGGACCCTCAACTCTATGGTCAACTAATCTTTGACAAAGCAGGAAAGAATGTCCAATGGAAAAAAGACAGTCTCTTCAACAAATGGTGTTGGGAAAATTGGACAGCCACATGCAGAAGAATGAAACTGGACCATTTCCTTACACCACACACAAAAATAGACTCTAAATGGTTGAAAGACCTCAATGTGAGACAGGACCCCATCAAAATCCTAAAGGAGAACACAGGCAGCAACCTCTTCGACCTCAGCCGCAGCAACTTCTTCCTAGAAACATCGCCAAAGGCAAGGGAAGCAAGGGCAAAAATGAGCTATTGGGACTTCATCAATTTAAAAACCTTTTGCAAAGCAAAGGAAACAGTCCACAAAACCAAAAGACAACCGACAGAATGGGAGAAGATATTTGCAAATGACATAACAGATAAAGGGCTAGTATCCAAAATCTATAAAGAACTTATCAAACTCAACACCCAAAGAACAAAGAATCCAATCAAGAAATGGGCAGAAGACATGAACAGACATTTTTCCAAAGAAGATATCTAAATGGCCAACAGACACATGAAAAAGAGCTCAATATCACTCGGCATCAGGGAAATCCAAATCAAAACCTCAATGAGATACCACCTCACACCCGTCAGAATGGCTAAAATTAACAAGTCAGGAAAGGACAGATGTTGGCGGGGATGCGGAGAAAGGGGAACCCTCCTACACTGTTGATGTGAATGCAAGCTGGTGCAGCCACTCTGGAAAACAGTATGGAGGTTCCTCAAAAAGTTGAAAATAGAGCTACCATACGATCCAGCAATTGCACTACTGGGTATTTACCCCAAAGATTCAAAAGTAGGGATCCGAAAGGGTACGTGCACCCCGATGTTTATAGCAGCAATGTCCACAATAGCCAAACTGTGGAAAGAGCCAAGATGTGCATCGACAGATGAATGGATAAAGAAGAGGTGGTATATATATATACAATGGAATATTATGCAGCCATCAAAAGGAATGACATCTTGCCATTTGCATCAACGTGGATGGAACCGGAGGATATTATGCTGAGCGAAATAAGTCAATCAGAGAAAGACATGTATCATATGACCTCACTGATATGAGGAATTCTTAATCTCAGGAAACAAACTGAGGGTTGCTGGAGTGGGGGGTGGGGTGGGAGGGATGGGGTGACTGGGTGATGGACACTGGGGAGGGTATGTGTTCTGGTAAGCGCTGTGAATTGTGCAAGACTGTTGAATCTCAGATCTGTACCTCTGAAACAAATAATGAAGTATATGTTAAGGAAAAAAAAATAAAGAAGATAGCAGGAGGGGAAGAATGAAGGGGGGGAAATCATAGGGGTAGACGAACCATGAGAGACAGTGGACTCTGAAAAACAAATTGAGGGTTGTAGAGGGGAGGGGGATGGGAGTATGGGTTAGCCTGGTGATGGGTATTAAAGAGGGCACATTCTGCATGGAGCACTGGGGGTTATGCACAAACAATGAATCATGGAACACTATATCTAAAACTAATGATGTAATGTATGGGGATTAACATAACAATAAAAAGAAAGAGAAAAAAAATATTATGAATTATACTTTATGACTGACTTCAGAAAAAGATGAATGTAATCCAGGCTACCCTCTTGATGTCCCTCAAATTATTTCAGGAAGAGGGACTCCTGTCTACCCACTAGTAAGCAGATAGAGAGATCACTAGACATGTCGTGCAAGTCTTTTCTGAATGCTGAAATTGCCTCCCCTCCAGGAGTCTATGAGTTGAAATAGAATTACTAATCTTTTATTCAGAGCTTTGGGTGAGAGCTACTTGTCTCCTTTTTGATGTTCTCTTGCATTCTTGGGAAGATTCTTCCCTTGTATATTGGGTAGATACTTTATAAGCAACAGTGAACTGGGGTCTGTGAGGGGCTCAGGGAGGGATCCTCACATGCTTTGAGTGATCTTGGGCAGGCTCTTCACTGTATGTAGTATTCATTGTCTTTGAGAAAACCTCTCCTATCTGATGACCAGTGTTGGCAGTTTCACCATTAAAGACTGTATCTTCCACTGACAATGGATGACTTTGGACTAGTCCTTTCTCCTTTCCCAGTCTCATTTACTTGTCTGTAAAATGACGGAGCCAGACTAGATGAGCTCTATGATACCTCTGTGTTCTGACATTCCATTATTAATTAGCCTTTAATCTAAAGACTTCTATAAAAATTAGCCATTCCCCAGTGGAAGACTTCTAAGTTTTCACCTATTTCTATATATAATTATTTTCAATTTTTTCCTCTGTGTGTATTTATGTGTGCATGTGTTCATGTATCAGTATGTGGGTATATGTATGTGTGCAATGGTGTATAAATGGGTGTGCCTATGTGTGTGTGGTTATGTATATGTGTGTCTATGTATGGAGTGTATGTTGTGTGTATATGTATGTTTGTGTCTCTGTGTGTATTTCTTCTTCCTGAGCTGGCTTTCCTTTCACTCCAGCCTGTTAGTAACCATGGTGTTTGGGGAAGAGGTGGGGACCATGGCAAAGCTAGGTTGTTACAGCTCAACGTGTCCCTGCTGACTGGGATAAGGCATCCAATATGCAGAATTCCTGCACCCCAGCACAACCTTTGCTCCTCTGCATGTGCATTGGCTCCCTTCCTCTTCTTCCTCCTCCTGTCCCCCCCCGTCCTCTCTTTCCTCCAGCTTTGACCACTTCCCATTGCAGCAGCACACCATGAAGGTGATCTTGAAAAGCCTGGTTTGACTCTCAGCTGCTTTCTGCTTGCAGAGGAACTTGGTGCAGGACTGAGAGCACTGGGGAAGCACACTCTAGCACTAGAATTTTTCTTACTGAGTACAGAAGATCAGCGATTACCCAACCCTCCAGACACCAGGTGAAGCAGTTTACCCCAAGCACCAGCTGTGTGTGAGAGCTTGTGCATACTCCCCACCCCAGGGCAGGGACACATTATGACTTCTGAGGGCCTAGGGCACTTTCATCTTCATGGGGCCTCTCCATAAAAAAAATTATGAATTATACTTTACAACTGAGTTCAGATAAAGATGAATGTAATCCAGGCTACCTTCATTACTGTGTATTCATTGTTATTACATTCTTTTCTTCCTTCTGATTTTAAAATAAATATTTTAAAAATATTAAAAAAAAAAATTCTTGTAGGCCTCAGCAAGTCCCATGGGCCCTAGGCATTATGTTGCTGTGCCTAGTGAAGTCAGTCCTGCCAGGGTTTTTTTTTTCTCTCTTGCTCCCAGTGGTCATCTATGGCTCTAAGATCTGTTGTTTTTACCCTTCTTACCCCTTTTTCTGCCCCTACTCCCTGTCTCCAGCAAGCTTCACATCTGACCCCCATTCCCACTACATTGCTTAGCCAGCTCACCCTCATCCATACCCTAAGAGCTGCTCCAGATGCTTCAGGGCTGGCAGAGGGATTTAAGTCCAAGCCAAGAGACATGGTTCTTGCTTCTTATCTAGTTTTAAAATTATCACACATTTATTCGTTGCCCCTGGCTTAAATACCCACCCAGTGTGACCTCCTGGTTAGGGCTGCCTAGTTGTGAAACCTGACCTCAGTACTCTGTGTTGCATGGTGTTGGGCAAATTCTTGACTCTATGCCCAGTTTTCTCTTGGTAAAATGAGAATAGGTGAGAATAGGTGCAATTCTCTCATGGGGTTGTTGTGCAGATTAAATGAGATGACATAGCGCCTAGCGTGCAATAACTGCCAGTCTTAGAAAATAAAAATACAGGATGCCTAGTTAAATTTGAAAAATAGCTCTCGCTGATGACTCTTTATAATTTATTGAAAAAAGGAAAGTGACTGTAGACATTTAGGGCATCTTGACAAAGTTAGTACAGTATGCAGAACAAAAAATCGTTAAATATGGGGCATGGCCTGTATATACAGGATGCCTAGAAACCTTCCAGGTCCTGTAACAGTGTCCAAAGGCCAGGAGGAAGGGGCAGATCTAGGGATCCAGCTCCAGGAGACTGATACCGAGGACATCTGCCCCCATCATCCAGTGACTTATATTTTTTGCTAAGGTAGCCATCCATGTAGCAGAAAGAACACAGCAGAAAGAGTCAAGAGAAATAAATTTTACTTGTGTCACAGTATAATTTCATCACATTTGTCTTCTCCTTTAGCCATTATCCACTATTCCTTTGAGTCTAAGTGGCTGTGGTTAGTTAACCATTTTAGATTGTTTTCTGTATAAAATGTGGTTGTAAATGAGAATGGTCCCGGGAAGTATAATCTGTTCCCCTCACTTTGTGAGGAAGCCGAGACTCAGACCAGGCAGCTCTCAAAGGACAAGCCTTTGTCCCCACCACCTCCTTGTCCCTACCACCTGTGTCCCAAACCACTCCATCCCTGGTGGATTCATCACATCTTCCCAGTTAATATTCCCACAGGTGCACTGTTTATTTCCATTCAGAACTCTGTGGGGTTTTGTTTTCTGTCAAATGACTTAGCTGGCCTCACCCTCAGTCCTGTAGATAAGATATTTGAACTAGTAGGGGCCTTGGGAGCAGGAATCTCTAGGGCTGGGTCTTTTTCTCATCAGGGAGACCTAGTAATTTTGGAAAGAAAAATCAAATGATTTTAAAATAAATTGCTTTTGTTTCTGTTGAATAAAAGTGTTGGAAATAAGGAAAAACAAGATAGATGACTTCCAATTCTATTCAACGTTCCTGTTGCAAAATTGAGAGAACTCCAATTCTTCCCATGACTGCCTATCTCTTAAATATATCTTGCACTGTGGCTAAACTTATGGTGGAAAGACATGCTCAAGGGCCCTTTTTTAATTTAAAAAGTATTTTTCAGACACAATATCAGTAATATAGGATTTATTTGGAAATTTGAATTATTCAAGGACTATTTACTATCAACTCAAGTTTTTTTTTTTAATTTCTGTCGATTCTCTGTATTCCCCTCTCTCTTTTGTTTTTCTCCCTCTTTCTTGTTTTTAAGAACATTCTTTTTTTTGTCCTTTGCATTTATTTTATTTTATTTTATTATGTTATGTTCGTCACCATACATTACATCATTAGTTTTTGATGTAGTATTCCATGATTCATTGTCTGCGTATAACACCCAGTGCTCCATTCAGTACATGCCCTCTTTAAACCCATCACCAGGCTAGCCCATCCCCCCAACCCCCTCCCCTCTAAAACCCTCAGTTTATTTCTCAGAGTCCATAGTCTCTCATGGCTCATCTCCCCCTCCGATCCCCCCCCCCTTCATTTTTCCCTTCCTGCTATCTTTCTTCCTTTTTTTTGTAACATATAATGTATTATTTGTTTCAGAGGTACAGGTCTGTGATTCAACAGTCTCACACAATTCACAGCACTCACCATAGCACATACGCTCCCCAGTGTCTTGCAGATCATCCTGGCCACATGTCTTGCCCTGGGAGGACTCCTTCCTGAGCAAGGCCAGCCACATACCTTGGGGTACTCAGTTGTGTTCCCTGCCTTGGGAGCCATCCCTGGGCTGGTCTTCACAAGGCTCAGCTTTAAGATGCTGAGCCACAGGTCTGAAGAGCTTAGAGCGGAACTGCAGCAGCCCTTGGAACAGAAGCCAGTGAGATGAGAAAGATGAGGTCCCAATGAGATCCTTACACTGTTGAAGAAGATCCAGTCATTTGCATCTTCAATTCAAAGACAGAACTAGGAGTTTCAAGGACAGTGAGCTTTGGTTCCTTTGCTGTTTCTGGAAGGAAGGCAGGTCAGGGCATTAGTTTCTCTGGGTCATGGAGCTGGAGGACAAGGACAGACTGGATGTAGTACCTGAGGGAACCTCTCATTTCTTCATGAGACTTTTACTCAGCTCAGCTGCCTTGAGCCACCTGGGGTTGAGGGGCAGGGGGCAAGAAGGACTGGTGCAGAGGCCTCTGGTGACAAGCTGAAACCCTAGTAACAGCAGCCCTGCCCGAACAAAGCCAGGCCTGCACTGTCCCATCATGTCAGGGGAAGGGGCAATAAGGTAGTCTTGCCTGGGATATAGTAAAAAACAGAGCTACACCTGAAATGATTTTCTACTTCAAAGTGGAACCATGGTGACACCAACAATAGCTGTGTTGGAAGAAAACAACTAAAACATTTAAGGAATGTCTTGGAAAGGAGCAAGAATTACCAGCTAGTTAATTTGATTCATTCTTCTCTGTGGGTGGGAATTCCTGTATGACCTCTCAGTTGCTATTGACAAAGAGGCAAAGGAGATCCTCAGAAAAAAGCCTGTGTGTGTGTGTGTGTGTGTGTGTGTGTGTGTGTGTGTGTGTGTGAAGGGGCACCAAGGAAGACAACTAGCAGTGCATATCTGCTGGGAGATTTCTATGGTACCAGGGATCTAAATATTTTGAAAAGCAGAATGAATCTGCCTCATGTATGAAAACAAAACAAATGGGGCCTAGGAAACCTAGCCAATCAGCAAATAGTTTTTCTTTTAAATTTAATTTAATTTTATTATGTTATGTTAGTCCCCATACAGTACATCATTAGTTTTTTTTTTTTTATTCTGTTATGCTGATCACCATACATTATATCATTAGTTTTTGATGTAGTGTTCAATGATTCATTGTTTGCGTATAACACCCAGTGCTCTATGCAGAATGTGCCCTCTTTAATACCCATCACCAGGCTAATGCATCCTCCCACCCCCC
>NW_022589733.1:0-68231 GCF_004348235.1 Phoca vitulina | reverse complement strand
TCATTGATTTCTGCTCTGATCTTTATTATTTCTCTTCTCCTGCTGGGTTTAGGCTTTATTTGCTGTTCTTTCTCCAGCTCCTTTAGGTGGAGGGTTAGGTTGTGTACTTGAGACCTTTCTTGTTTCTTGAGAAAGGCTTGTATTGCTATATACTTTCCTCTTAGGACTGCCTTTGCTGTATCCCAAAGATTTTGAACAGTTGTGTTTTCATTTTCGTTGGTTTCCATGAATTTTTTTAATTCTTCTTTAATTTCCTGGTTGACCCATTCATTCTTTAGTAGGATGCTCTTTAGCCTCCATGTATTTGAGTTCTTTCCGACTTTCCTCTTGTGATTGAGTTCTAGTTTCAAAGCATTGTGGTCTGAAAATAGGCAGGGAATGATCCCAATCTTGGTACTGGTTGAGACCTGATTTGTGACCTAGGATGTGATCCTCTCTGGAGAATGTTCCATTGGCACTAGAGAACAACGTGTATTCTGTTGCTTTGGGATGGAATGTTCTGAATATGTCTATGAAGTCCATTTGGTCCAGTGTGTTATTTAAAGTCTTTATTTCCTTGTTGATCTTTTGCTTAGATGATCTGTCCATTTCAGTGAGGGTGCTGTTAAAGTCCCCCACTATTATTGTATTGTTGTCCATGTGTTTCTTTGCTTTTGTTATTAATTGCCTTATATAATTGGCTGCTCCCATGTTAGGGGCATAGATATTTACAATTGTTAGATCTTCTTGTTGGATAGACCCTTTACGTATGATATAGTGTCCTTCCTCATCTCTTATTACAGTCTTTGGTTTAAAATCTAATTTGTCTGATATAAGGATTGCCACCCCAGCTTTCTTTTCCATTATTTTACCATGTCCATTAGCATGGTAAATGATTTCCCACTCCCTCACTTTCAATCTGGAGGTGCCTTTGGGTCTAAAATGAGTCTCTTGCAGACAGCATATCGATGGGTCTTGTTTTTTAATCCAATCTGATAGCCTGTGTCTTTTGACTGGGGCATTTAGCCCATTTACATTCAAGGTAACTATTGAAAGTTATGAATTTAGTGCCATTGTATTGCCTGTAAGGTGACTGTTACTGTATACTGTCCGTGTTCCTTTCTGGTTTGTGTTACTTTTAGGCTCTCTCTTTGCTTAGAGGACCCCTTTCAAGATTTCTTGTAGGGCTGGTTTCGTGTTTGCAAATTCCTTTAGTTTTTGTTTGTCCTGGAAGCTTTTTATCTCTCCTTCTATTTTCAATGACAGCCTAGCTGGATATAGTATTCTTGGCTGCATAATTTTCTCATTTAGTGCTCTGAATATATCATGCCAGTCTTTTCTGGCCTGCCAGGTCTCTGTGGATAGGTCTGTTGCCAGTCTAATGTTTCTACCATTGTAGTTTACAAATCTCTTCTCCTGAGCTGCTTTCAGGATTTTCTCTTTGTCTCTGAGACTTGTAAGTTTTACTATTAGATGTCAGGGTGTTGACCAATTTTTATTGATTTTGAGGACGGTCTCTGTGTCTCCTGGATTTTGATGCCTGTTTCCTTCCCCAAATTAGGGAAGTTCTCTGCTATAATTTGCTGCGATATACCTTCTGCCCCTCTCTCTCTTTCTTCTTCTTCTGGGATCCCAATTATTCTAATATTGTTTCATTTTATGGTATCGCTTATCTCTCGAATTCTGCCCTCGTGATCCAATAGTTGTTTATCTCTCTTTTTCTCAGCTACTTGATTTTCCATCATTTGGTCTTCTATATCACTGATTCTCTCCTCTGCCTCATTTATCCTAACAGTTAGAGCATCCATTTTGATTGTACCTCATTAATAGCCTTTTTATTTTTGACTTGGTTTGATTTTAGGTCTTTTATTTCTCTACAAAGGGTTTCTCTAATAACTTCCATGCTTTTATCAAGCCCAGCTAGTATCTTTAAGATCGTCATTCTGAACTCTAGTTCTGACATCTTACTAATGTCCGTATTGATTAGGTCCCTGGCAGTTGGTACTGCCTCTTGTTCTTTTTTTTGTGGTGTTTTTTTCCATCTTGTCATTCTGTCCAGGGGAGAATAGATGAATGAGAGAACAAAATGCTAACAGGGTATCAATGTCCCCAGAAAATATACACTAAACAAATGAGGAGAGACCTGAAACCAGGGGAAAAGAAAGAGAAAGAAAAAAAAGAAAAAGAAAAAGATAAAAACACACAAACACAGAAACAAACAAACAAACAAAAAACAGAATATGATCAAATATGATCAGGCTGGTGCATAGATCAGTGCCACACAGTAGATTTTGGACGTATTTTGGTCTGTTAGAAGAAAGTGCCTCCCAAATTTTAAAGAAAGAAAAACATATATGTACAAAATTAAGGGTTAATATAATGAAGGGATGGAATATGACTGTAGAGATGAAAATTATAAAAGATTTTATAAAAGGAATTGATAAGATAAGAAGATGGTTGAAAAAAGAAAGAAGAGGATTTAAAAAAAAAAAGGAGAGAATGTGATCAAGGAGGAGACTAGAACAAATCCATACACTAAAGATTTAAGGTATATTTTGGTCTGTTAGAAGAGACTGTATCCCAAAATTTTAAAGAGAGAACAGCTTATGTATATATATATACACCAAAAATAAGGTTAACTACTATGAAGGGATAGAATATAACTCTAAAAATGAAAAATAAAAAAGATTATTTAAAAAAGGAATTGATAAGGTGTTTTTTGAAAAAGGGAAAAAGAAAAATAAAAAAAAAAAGAAAAGGAAAGTTAAAAAAAATTAACTTTGAAAGGCTAAAGAATCATGGGGAAAAACCCATGAATTCTATGTGCAGTATTCCCCTAGTGATGGAGTTCTGCTGTTCTCATTGATCAGTAAACTTGGTCTTGGCTGGCTGTTCTTGCTGATCTTCTGGGGGAGGGGCCTGTCGCAGTGGTTCTCAGATGTCTTTGCCAGACTCAGAATTTCCCCGCCCATTGGGGGCTGGGCTAAGTAATCTGCTCGGTTTTGCTCTTGGGAGCTTTTGTTCCCTGCAAGCTTTCCGTACAGCTTTGGAGGATGAGAGTGAAAATGGTGGCCTCCCAATCTCTGCCCCAGAGGAGCCAAGAACTCAGGGCCCCGCTCCTCAGTGAGCCCCCAGAGAAAAGCAGTCAATCACTCTTGTCTCCCTGGTCTCTGGCTGCACTCTGTGCTCATCTGGCCTGTGACTGAGCACTTCTATCTCTGGCTCACGACCCCGTGTGAAGTCTCCAAACCCAGCAGAGTCCTGCTATGAGCTCCCGTGCCGCTCTTCCTGGGGAGGAAGGGGAATCTCCCCGGATTCCCTGCCCCTTGTTGATTTCCTGCTGAAAGAGCAGTGGCCCAACTGATCAGTGGATCAAGGTTTATGGCAACCCCCAGCTGAAGGCCCACTCTCCCTTCCTTCTCTTAATGTCCTCCATGCTATTCCTTATGTTCCACAAACAAGTGAAACCATATGATAATTGACGTTCTCTGCTTGACTTATTTCACTTAGCATAATCTCCTCAGTCCCATCCATGTTGATGTAAAAGTTGGGTATTCATCCTTTCTGATGGCTGAGTAATAGTCCATTGTATATATGGACCATATTTTCTTTATCCATTTGTCTGTTGAAGGGCATCTCAGCTCTTTCCACAGTTTGGCTCTTGAGGACATTGCTGCTATGAACATTGGGGTGCATATGGCCCTTTTTTTCACTACATCTGTGTCTTTGGGGTAAATACCATGTAGTGCAATTGCTGGGTCATTCGGTAGCTCTATTTTTAACTTTTTTAGGAACCTCCACACTGTTTTCCAAAGTGGCTGTACCAACTTGCATTCCCACCAACAGTGTAAGAGGGTTCCCCTTTCTTCACAACCTCTCCAACATTTGTTGTTTCTTGCCTTGTCAATTTTTGCCATTCTAACTGGGGTAAGGTGGTATCTCAATGTGGTTTTGATTTGGATTTCCCTGATGGCTAATGATGATGAACATTTTTTCATGTGTCTGTTAGCCATTTGTATGTCTTTGAAAAGTGTCTGTTCATGTCTTCTGCCTATTTTTTGACTTGATTATTTGGTTTTTTGGGTGTTGAGTTTGAGAAGTTCTTTATAGATCTTAGATATCAGCCCTTTGTCTGTTGTGTCATCTGCAAATATCTTCTCCCATTCTGTGGGTTGCCTCTTTGTTTTGTTGACTGTTTCCTTTGCTGTGCAGAAGATTTTTTATCTTGATGAAGTCCCAAAAGTTCATTTTTGCTTTTGTTTCCCTTGCCTCTGGGGACGTGTCTTGAAAGAAGTTGTTGTGGCCGATGTCAAAGATGTTACTGCCTATGTTCTCCTCTAGGAGTTTGATGGATTCCTGTCTCACGTTGAAGTCTTTCATCTGTTCAATAAATTGTGCTGGGAAAATTGAACAGCTATATACAGAAGAATGAAACTCGACCATTCTCTAACACCATACACAGAGATAAACTCAAAATGGATGAAAGCAAATCATTTTTTAAGCATATGTTCTGTGTGAGACTCTCTGCTAGGCACTGGCGACATGGGAATGGTACAAAGAGATAAAACAAGGAGACAGATTCTCTGTAGCTCCCTGGTGGAGGAAACAATATATACAATTCTTGGGAGATGGTTTTAACAGTTCTCTCTGAAGCAATTTTCCTTTCCAGACTGTCCAGGCTCTTCGTAATTTTGATTACCAGACTGTCCAGACTCTTGGTAATTTTGATCCTCAGGTGTTCAAGGCTGAGAGTTTAGAGGGTGGAGAGATGTGTACATCCTTGTCAGGGTGTGTCAGGTCTGTGCAAGCTGTAAGATACAGAGATCAGTGATGAAAGGGTAGTCATTGCTTCATAAACTGGAAAGTCCAGAGAAAGCATCTGCTTCAGGCAGGGCTATCAAGATGTCATCAACAATCTGCCTTTTCCCATCTTGGCTCTGCTTTCCTCTCTTTTGGCTTCATTCTCAAGCAAACTTCCCCATGGGGCAGCGAACAAGGCCAGACTATATTTTCCAGACAAAAGAAGGCTTCTTCTTTTCCAACTGTTCCAGCGGAAGTCTCAGGCTCACACTGGCTCTGATCCAGTTATTTGCCCATAATTCAACCAATGACTGGCCAGGAAGATAGAATTCCCTCCTAGATTGGCCAAGCTGTGGTCATAGCCTGGGAGCTGAGAAGGTGGACGAGTCCCACCCAGACTGCAAGGATGGAGACTGAAGGAGAGATGGGTCCCCAGGAAAATAAGGTGCTGAACAAGAAGGAGAAAAAAATGGTTCTGGGTGAGGAAAAATAAGAGCTAGACACTTTAGATGGAAGCTTTCTAAGGAGGGGTGGCACTTGAGTAGTGTCTTGGAGGATGTCTAGAATGGAGAGGGCATTTCAGTAGGGGTTCTGATATGAGCAAAAGTGTGACATAGGAATGTGAGTGTCATGTTTGCTCCACAGAAAGGACAACGTTTGGAGTGGCATATTTGCAAGAGATCATTGACAGTTGGATTGATTGGTTGGATCCAGGCCATGTGAAGCCCTAGGGGCTTTCTAAAGAATTTTGAGTAGGAAAGTGTCATGGTGGGGGTTGGTCGTTAAGATCAACTTAGCAGATTTGCTGGATGTGAGAATGAGAGGCATAAGTCAAGCAGACTGGGATGGAACAGGTGGTGATAATATGGAAGGAAGAAAGGAAGATATACCAGTTAGCTATTGCCACAATAATGCTGTGAGACCACCACCACAAACTCAGTGACTTTAAATAACAATCATTTATATTCACTTCTCTTCAGGTTCACTAGGAATTGGCTGATCAATTCCAGGCATGTTCTATGGGTCACTCATCTTCCTTGAACCAGTGAGGTAGCTGGAGAATGTTCTCATCGTGATAGCAGAAACATAAGAGCACAAGCCCAAACATGAAACACATTTCAAGTCCCAGCTTTTGTCACATTTGCTAATATCCCACTGAAAAATCAATGGCCAAGCTCAAAGTCAAAGGGAAAGGAAGCACACTTTGCTTCTAGTGGAAAGAACTGCAAGGTCATCATATTCCTTGGATATGGGAAAGATAAAGGATTGGGAAAAACACAGTCTATCACTGAAGGGGTGAAATATTATGGGCTACTCATTTTTCAAAGTAATTTTTTTCTTTTTAGTAGGATTAGCCACAGAGTTCGCCTGACCCTTTGACATTGTAATTTTTCTCTTTAAATTTCTTTTTAATTATAACACATTGCAGATATATATAGAATAAAAATAAATATAAATATAAGAGATTCCTGTGTACCCAGCATACTGATTTCACAGATGTTAGTATTTGATTTCTGTTCTCTTTCCTCTCCTCCCTCCAAGAAATAAAATGTTGATTCTACCAAGGGCCCATCCCAGTGTTCCTCACCTCATTCTTCCATGCATGTTTTTATACTGTCACGTGTTTCAGTTCCTTTAAACATGCTTTTATTAAAGAAAAAAGTCATTGGTAGTTTTCATCTGTATCTCAGGGTAAAAGTTCTCTGTGATTAATGCCTCTGGCTCTGAAAAGGCCGCACATTTTAGGGACTTTATTGAAAATCACAAAAGGGCAGTATGACCTCAAGAAAACAATATCAGGTGGAGGAAGGGTGGCTCTTTCTCTTTTCCTTTGTCTCCAGCTTCCGTGGAGACCATCTCTCTAAGGCCTCTGTTTCTTTGTATTTTGCACTTGATGTGTGGCCTGGGAGGTGTGTGTATGGGCCTGTTTCCCGTATGTGGGTGACTGTGTTATGGCTCTTCCATGCTTCCTGTCCCCGTCTCACTGTTATCTTCTGGGTGCCTTGTGCTCCCTTCCTCAGGTCCTGTGTCTGCTTTCTGACCAGTTTTTTATCCCTAGTTTATTCCCTATCTTGGTCCTACCTCCCTCTTTGTCTGTCTTTGGCATTTATTTTGATTAAGGCCTGGATTTGTGCTCCCAGTTTTTTAGTTCCTCCTAAGTGATACAGACATGAAGTGCCACAAGATTAGGAGGATGGAAGGCAGATTCCTGTTGGGCACTAAGGAGGAGGGCATGGCCTAGAGGATTTTCCAGAGGGTGATCACCTGAGGAGAATGAACTATGATGTAGGAAAGAATATTAGGGTTTGAAGCTGATGACCAAGAAAGAATTCTTGAGACATCTTTGGTGCAAAAAGGTTGTTTTACTAAAGCACGGGGACAGGGCAGAAAGAACTGCACCAGGGTCATGAGGAGTGGCCCATTGTATACTTTCAAGTTGGGAGGGGGTTAGGGATAGCTTAAGTTTCTAAGAATTTTGGAAGCAAGTTTTCCAGGACCTTGAGGGGGCTAGCTATTGTTGGGAAAAGGTCATTTATTACTGTCTAATAAAATCTTAGTCATGGGACCCTTCAGGTATGTATCAGTGGGCCATATGCTTGGGGGGTGATTGTCAACACATATCTTGGGAGGTTTAGAGATAAAGGAAATTTCTAAAGGAATTTTTATATGTTAAAGTAGACTTAGAGGATACTGGAAGGGGGGGGTTGTCGGGGTAGGATTGTCTTTTGCCCATAGCAAAGTATTAATATTGAGGCAATTGAGTCCCTAGAGGAATGTCACTCTGCTGAGGGCTGAGTGGTAGTAATGGGCTGTAGGTAGTACATGGGCTGTCAATGGGCTATAGGTAGTAAGGAAATTTAATAATTTTTTTTCTGCCTTTGTTTCCCACATCAAACTATATTTTCCCTGCTCTCAAAAAATCAACACCAAGTAAAACTCTACACTAAACAGATTTATTTGTAACCATTTATTTGTAGCCCTAATTGGTTTTGTTTGAAGATCCTGACTGAGAAAAGCTTCCTGGATCTGTTATAAAGGCCTGTGTTGATTTACTGAGTACTGTGGTGTGTGTGGGTTGTGCCTGTGTGTGTTAGAGAGAGTGAGGGAGAGAGAGAGGATGTGTATCTCTGTGTCTTGGAAAATGAAATTATGCATGTGTGCATGTGTGAGTGTCTCTGTGTGAGTACATGCTTCTCTGTGAATTTGTGCTGGTTATGTATGATTGTGCCTGTGTGTGTCAGTTTGAAGGTATGTGACTCTATATGTTGGAGAGTGTGAGTAGCAACACGTGTATAAATGTGGTGTTTTGTGAATGTGTCTAAGTGTGAGCCTATGGATGCATGTCCACATTGGTGGAGAGCATGAATGTCAGAGTTTGTGTTTTTTATCTGACTGTGAATTTATAAACTGGTCCAGGAACCTTGGCTTCTACTTCCAGGTTACCTCTGGAGCAGCCTGGACTGTGAGACAGATGGTAACAACAAGTGATGGAGTGATAAGCCACACAGAATTGACTTCTGACCTCCCAGGGCCTTGGGAATATAATTTAAAATTGCCTTCACCTCAGAGGATCCAGTATTTCAGTGCTTTTGTAGCAACATTAAGGCATGGAAGTCTGCAAATTGGTAGAATTGGGGAATCTCAGAAGGATGGGCCCTTAGGGATTTCTTGTCCAGTCTTCCCTTCACACCCACTTCAGGAATGTCCAGCTGAGGCTTTGCTGCCCCAGGACTGCCAATCCTTTTGGTGTTTAGGTAGTCTCCTCAATCAGTTCATTAGCAAATTGAGCACATGGTGAGGGGCCCTGTGGCACTGGGGTATCCAATTCTAGTTCAAAGCCAAATGCAGCTTTATTTCCTGTCCCCTCCAGGCTCTGCTAGCCTTTAAGAGTGCTCTTTAAAAAAAAAAATAAAGGGGCGCCCGGGTGGCTCAGTCGTTAAGCGTCTGCCTTCGGCTCGGGTCATGATCCCAGGGTCCTGGGATCGAGCCCTGCATCGGGCTCCGTGCTCAGCGGGGGGCCTGCTTCTCCCTCTCCCACTCCCCCTGCTTGTGTTCCCTCTCTCGCTGTGTCTCTCTCTGTCAAATAAATAAATAAAATCTTAAAAATAAATAAATAAATAAATAAATAAATAAATAAATAAATAAAAAATAAAAAAAGACTGCTGTGCCTCAGAGCACCTGTGTGGCTCAGTCAGTTAAGCATCGGACTCTTGATTTCAGCTCAGGTCATGATGTCAGGGCTGTGAGATCGAGCCCCATGTCGGGCTACCCATTCAGCAGGGAGTCTCCTTGAGATTCTCCCTCTCCCTCTGCTCCTCCCCCTGCCTGCTTTCTCTTTCTGGAATAAATAAATAAGTAAAAAAAAAAAAAAAAAAAGAGTGCTCTGGCTCTTTTGACAACAGCAGGCATGATCAGTTTTGAGCTCCTTGCCTGCTGCAAGGACCATCTAGCTAGAGTGGAGGTGAGGCTGTTGCCAGGCTCACCACAGTGTCCTCCCTGAGAGGCTTCTTTATGGGAGGTGAGAGGGTCAGCTTGACTTTACCTCACTCACATGTATCATTGCACACTTCCCTTGTGGCCCATCATTCTGGGGTGATGGTGGGTGGGGGTCAGGGTGGAGCAGGGCGCTGGAGGTGGACTTCAGAGTTGGTCACAGGTGAAAAAAACCTACTGTCATAGTTTGCTAGGGCTTCGTAACAAAGTGCCACAAACTGGCAGGGTTCAAATGTCAGAAATTTATTGTCTCAGAGTCTGTAGGGGAGAGTGTGAAATAAAGTGTTAGCAGGGCCATGCTCCCTCTGAAATCTGCAGGGAAATCCTTCCTCCCCACTTCCTAGCTTCTAGTGCTTGGCTGCAATCTTTGTGTTCCTTGGTTCACAGCTGCATAACTGATCCCTGCCTCCATCAACATATGGTGCTCTCCCTGTGCCTCTGACTTCACATGGTTGTCTTCTTACAAGGACCAATCACATTGATCTGGGGGCCCACCATATTCCAGCATGACCTCATCCTAACTAATTACACCTGCAATGGCCTTATTTCCAAATAAGGTGGCATTCTGAGGAACTAGGAGTTAAGACTTCAACATACCTTTTTTTGGGGGGGGGGGTGCAATTCAACCCATGGCAGTAATCATCTCACTAATTATCACATTATTTGTCCAGGATCCATGTTTTCAGATAAATTCACAAAGATATTTTGGAGCAGTGAAGTCCTCCTTGGCCCCTCTTCCCCACTTCTTTCTCTCTGCTCTCTGTTGCCATGTTCAGTCACCAACAGCAGAACCTCAACTTCCCTAGCCTCTGCACATGAAAGAAAATTACGAGTTAGGGAACAGTGAAGGATTGAGATCCTGTGTCTCAGTGGCAGCACACCATGTCTGCCCCACCTAACTGTGCCCCCAAGAAGCACTGTGAGAGCCCACACAAAGGGGGGAGGCGGCAACAGCCACAGCACAAACAACTAAAAGGAGATCACCTGAGATTTAAAAAAAAAAAACACTTTCCTGCTCCTTTATGCCAAGCCATCACAGATTTCAAATTCTCCCTTTCCTTTCAGGAAGTCAACTGTGTAATTTAAAAGTGCTGTTAATCCATTCTTTTACATTTCATTTCCTGTCTTTGCCTACCAGATTAATGGTTCCTTCTGACGCTAGAAGCTGCAGTGTGTTACTTTAAATTCTTAGTGATAAAGTATTTGTGTTTCTTTCTCTTTTTTTGAGAAAGCTTGTATTTGTAAGTAAAATATGAAATTTTAGTTTCCCAGTATTGGAGCCATGGTATGTGTGTGTGTGTATGTATGTGTATACATGTGCATGTATATGTGTGCGTGATGTGTGTATCTGTATATGTGCATGTATATATATGTATGAATGTGTGTAAGTATACATAAGTGTGTATATGTGTACATACATGTGTGTTGCATGTATATGTATGTGTGTGTGTGGTGTGCATGACTATTACTCTCATCATTCCTATTCCCCTCTCCAGATATGAAAGACTGAGAGATAATTTACCAAAGTCAGTCAAGAATCTGGGCCAGCCAGACTTGGTCTTTGTCTTCAGGATGTTAAGTTTTGGAATTCCAGTCAGTCACCAGTTTCCCAGAGTGAGATGGAGAGATTCTTGGCAGCTAGAAGACGTAGATTCTAGTCTTAGCACCACGATTTTGCTCTTAGCTTCAGAAGAAAGAAGGAAGAACATCTCTTGCCCCTGATTCTTACTGCACAATACCTGGGGTTCACTGACTGGATTGTCAGGTCATGTGCTTTTCCCCAAGCCAGTCCCAAGGGCTATGGGGGATTCAGTATGCCGAAGGTCAGACTCCTCTTTGGAACTTGGGGTAGAGCCCTTCTGAACTGCATGTGTGGAGTGTGGTGGAGAGGCAGCAACTGCTAGGAAATTTTTTTCTCCAGGAGGAAAGCAAATATGCCTTGAGGGATATGGCAGGCTTCCTTTTTGCCCTGAGAGACTGAGCCCACATGAACCAAGGATGCAGCTTCTACCATCCTACCCATTCTACCACCTCCAGCTTGTTTTCCTTTGGATTAGTCCAGGAACCTTGTGCTCTGTATGATATAGGAAAATGTTAGGGTTCAACAGCCGAGAAAGAATTATCGAGACATCTTTGGTGCAAAAAGATGGTTTTACTAAAGCATGGGGACAGGACCCCTGGGCAGAAAGAAATGCACTGGGGTCATGAGGAGTGACCCATTATATACTTTCAAGTTGGAAGGGGGTTAGGGATAGCATAAGTCTCTAAGGAATTCTGGAAGTAAGGTTTCTAGGACCTTGAGTTGTTGGGAAAAGGTCATTTATTACTGTCTAATAAAACCTTGGTCATGAGACCTTTCAGATGTATATTGGTGGGTCATATGCTTGGGGGATGATTGCCAACATGTATGTTGGGGGGTAGAGATAAAGGAAGTTTCCAAAGGAATTTTTATGTTTTATATTTTATTTTTATTTTTTTTAAAAGATTTTATTTATTTGACAGAGAGAGAGATAGCAAGAGCAGGAACACAAGCAAGGGGAGTGGGAGAGGGAGAAGCAGGCTTCCTCTGAGCAGGGAGCCTGATGTGGGCCTCGATCCCAGGACTCTGGGGTCATGACCTGAGCTGAAGGCAGACACTTAACAACTGAGCCACCCAGGTGCCCTGGGAATGTTTATATTTTCAAGTAGACTCAGGATTTTGGGGGTGGGCTAGGATTGCCTTTTGCCCTTAACAAAGTATTAACATCGAGGCAGCTGAGTTTCTAGAGGAATGTCACTCTGCCTGTTTCAAGGACTTGTCAGTGGGCTATAGGTAGTAAGGAAATTTAATTTTTCTTTTGCCTTTGTTTCCCACATCATGTATTTGAGTGGAGGTGAGGTGACATCATCTGTGTGAAAAGCAGCAGGCCTGCCTGAGGTTTGAGTCACAGGTTTGGTGTACCTGTGGGGCTGGCCCCAGAGGTGATGATCACCCCTGGCTTGAGAGCATAGGAATGAGGAAAATATGTAGAGGAGTAAGCAGACTTCTGTTCTTTGCTCAGTTAAACTTAAGAAGAGAGAATGAAGAGGCCAGTGACTGGACCAGCTGGTCCATCAAACTCAGGCCAAAGCCCTGAAAAGTTCCAAGGTCTTCTGTGATACACTGTGAGGTCTCTGTCTTCTACACCCTTGCAATACTTTTATTGATTAGTTTCCCCTCTGTAGCTCCTCAACATATTGTCTTTCTAGGAAGCTGAGAGCCTTCCTTATATTATAGGGCACAGACCCTTCTTTTCTGTTTCATAGTATCTCCAGCTGATCCATGAGGTAACCAAGACATTCCCCTCCCTCTTATCTTTCTTCCTGGATGGTGCCCGTGTGTGTGTGCGTGTGTGTGTGCATGTGTGTGTGTGTGTGTGTGTGTGTACATGTGTGCTTCAGCAGGCCTTCCTGATAGTCAAGGGTGATTCAACTTAGTGAAGTTATGGGGAAAGTTATGGTGGAAAGTTATGGGGAGAGTGTTGACCCCCATTTCTGTTTCTGCAGGAGTCCTCACAAGGTGACTGGAGAGCCCTTAATGTCTTCCTCAGTCCTCTTGCCTGACTAATCCACCCCAGACCAAACACAGACTCTTCTCTCTTGGTAATGGATGAACTTATGGAAAGGGTCAGGCTGATCTCAGAAGAAACACATGGGGGGCGCCTGGGTGCCTCAGTTGTTAAGCAACTGCCTTCGGCTCAGGTCATGATCCCAGGGTCCAGGGATTGAGCCCCACATTGGGCTCTCTGCTCCATGGGAGGTATGCTTCTTCCTCTCCCACTCTCCCTGCTTGTGTTCCCTCTCTTGCTCTGTCTCTCTGTCAAATAAATAAATAAAATCTTTAAAAAAAGAAGAAGAAGAAGAAACACATGGCTGGAGGAACAGAAGGTACAACTTGACCTAAGAAATTTCCCTGTATTATTCAGAAGAGGGATCTTTCAGAGTAAGGTCATGAAGAAGAAGGGATGGATCCCATAAGATTCATTCTTTGTTTTTACCCTAAGCTTCCTCTTTGAGTTCCCTATTTGAGTTCCAACTTCTGTTTGAGTAATATAACATGGGACCTGTTTAGAGTTTATTTGCCCAAATACTGGGTCCCATGAGCTTTGGGACACTCAGCCTGCTATGTAAATGCCCCCTTCCTCCCACCGTGGGATTCTCCATAACAGGGTGAGAGGTCCCTTTCTGTGGCAGCAAAGATAAATCAGTATGGAAAATATTGCTTTTAGAGGAAAGTCAATTGAAAACATGGTCAGAAGTGGAAAGCTTCTAGTCCAGGAATTATAAATGATGGCTGCCAGCTGAATTTCATCTGCAGAAATGCTGTCTTTGACAGTGCAAACTGAAAGTAGAAATCAGGTGTAAATTCAGAATTTAAGGGTGGTCACGCACTCCATTTAGCCAGCTACGAAGGTCAGCTTTGCCATTACATCACTTGCCTGGTCCTCAGGACATTTAGTTTTGCAGACCTTTATGGCTACCCTTTCCTTTACTATGGATGAGGAAATGAAGGTCCAAAGAGCACCATGTCACACAGTCTGCTGCTGAGAGAGCCAGGAATGGAACCTAGGTCTTAGGCTCCCCTACTGAACCTCTTTCCTTTGTTTCCAGGTTGTAAGATTATGCTCATAATGTTTCCATTTTGCAGCCCCTCTGCTGAAACCTGTACTTCAGTAGGGAAGGCTTAGAGATACCAGACAGAAAGGAAATGCAAATGGAGAATTTCAGTCATCATGGTTCAGATGGAAGAAACCTTGGCTGGCACCAAGAAACTTAAATCTCTCTCCATGACCTGCTTGCCCAACACTGGCCTGGCTGTAGTCATGGGCTCTGTCTTCACATTTTCCATGATTAAATCTGAGGCCCTCTTGTCTTACAGAATGTATTAGGGAGCTATGAATAATCTTTGTGTTAATGAAACATGGATTTTTGCTTAGCCCTGGAGGGCTGTGGATGTGGTGGGGGGACAGATGACTGGCCTGGAAACCCACAAGGCCCTGCAGAATCTCACCTCTGCTCTCCTGAGCTCTTCTCAGAAACCCAAGTGGGGAACTCTTGGCAGCTGTTTTATCTGGAGTTGGTGCTGCCATAGCCTGGGCTGATGCAGGTTACAGTGGAACAAGGATAGAGGATGTGATGTCCTCAAATGCAGAAAGAGGTTTTAGGTTCTTTAGGAAAGCAGCTCAAGTAGTCAGGGGACCTGAGCAAAATCATGCTGTCCTCACAATTTTGTCCAGCCTCTCCTTTCTCTGCAGCTGGAAGGAGAAAGGGTGGGTAAAATTGCCCACCTCCATTTATTTCTTCAACTCTGTCTATTGGCATAATCTCTGCATTGATCTCAAAATCAGTTACACAGAGCCACTGCTTCATGGAGTTTCTTGTTCACAACTGAGTCCTATGTGTCTATAAAAGTGCCTGACACTTAGTAGATGCTTATGTAATACCTATTCTCAAAGAATAAACATATTCTCAAATATGTATTCTAACCGAGTTTTAGACTAAGTCTCAGATATTTTTGCTGTGTGCATGCCTAATAAAGCACTTTCCTCCAGATGATTCTAAAGACCATTTACAAATGGGAAAGTTGTTGGAAGAAGCAGTGCTGTCTTAAGAGGCCACTGAGGCAGTGAGCTTGCTGGGGACTTAAAGGAGGTTGACCAGAAGCTCTGTTTGGCAATGCAGTCAGGAGAGTTAATGGAGTTTATCCCCCAAGTCTCAACAATGCTGACCTAGGGCAATGGAGCTGACGTTTGTGTTCCAGAAGGCGGCTGCCCACTCCAAGAAAGGCTACTCAAAACACATAGAGTGAGCTGCCACATGTCTCTTGGGCTAGTGCACTGCTGTTTTCATGATGAAATAGAGAGAGTGATCCATTTCGGTGGACTTTCAGGTATTTGAGAGCATGGAAAAAATATTTGCCCTGTTTTCCCAACTCCCTGTCCTTTCTGATTCTTTGTTGCAGTTGCTACAACTCTCTTACCAGACTCTAAGAGAAGTCTTTGAACAGGTGAAATTTCTGAGCCTTTCTGGCCCTCTGAGTGTGATACTTGTACTGGGCAATCAGCCTGCATTTCTGAGGGCACCTACCATGTGCCAGGGGCTGGGTCTCAGGGACAGGGAACAAACAGCTTGTTTTTGCGGTTATTTTTTCTTCTTTTTCTCTAACTTCAAGCCATTTTTTAAAAAGTGTTTTTTCAAAAACAATATTAGAATAACAACAAGGAATATAAAGCAAACATTTTCCCTATTCCCATTTTTTAATTTTTTATTTTAATTCCAGTTAGGTAACATACAGTGTAATATTGGTTTCAGGTGTATAGTATAGTGATTCAACAGTTCCATACATCACCCTGTGCTCATCATGACAAATGTAGCCTTAATCCCCATCACCTATTTAACACATCCCCCTAAACCCTCTGATAACCATCTGTTTGTTCTCTATAATTAATTAAGAATCTCTTTCATGATTTGTCTCTCTCTTAATTTTTCCCTTTGCTTGTTTGTTGTATTTCTTAAATTCCACATGAGTGAAATCATAGGGTATTTGTCTTTCTCTGACTGACTTGTTTCACTTAGCATTATACTCTCTAGCTCCATCCTTGTTGCAAATGGCAAGATGTCTTTCTTTTTCATGGCTGAATAGTATTTCATTGTAATATACACACCACATCTTCTTTATCCATTTATCAATTGATGGACACTTGGGCTGCTTCTATAATTTGGCTATTGTAAATAATGTTGCTATAAACATAGGGGTGCATGTATCCCTTTGAATTAGTCTTCTTGTATTCTTTGGGTAAATAGTCAGTACTGCAATGGCTGGATTGTAAGGTAGTTCTATTTTTAATTTTTTGAGGATCCTCCATACTGTTTTCCAGAGTGGCTGCACCAGTTTGCCTTCCCACCAACAGTGCAAGAGAGTTCCCCTTGCTCCACATTCTCACCAACACCTGTTGTTTCTTGTGTTGTTGATTTTAGCCATTCTGATAGGTGTGAAGTGGTATCTCATTGTAGTTGTGATTTGCATTTCCCCAATGATGAGTGATGATGGCATATTTTCATGTGTCTGTTAGCCACCTGGATATCTTCTTTGGAGAAATGTCTGTTCATGTCTTCTGTCCATTTTTTAATTGGATTATTTGTTTTTTGGGGGTTGAGTTTCATAAGTTCTTTATATATTTTAGATACTAGTCCTTTATCAGATATGTCATTTGCAAATATCTTCTCCCATTCCATAGATTGCGTTTTAGTTTTGTTGATTGTTTCCTTTGCTGTGCAGAAGCTTTTTATTTTGATGTAGTCCCAATATTTTTGCTTTTGTTTCCCTTGCCTCAGGAGATACCTTGAAAGAAGTTGCTATGACTGATGTGAAAGAATTTACTGCCAGGGTACTTGGGTAGCTCAGTTCGTTAAGCATCTGCCTTTGGCTCAGATCATGATCTCAGGGTCCTGGGATCAAGCCCCGAGTTGGGCTTCCTGCTCAGTTGGGAGCCTGCTTCTCCCTCTGCCATCCCCTTGCTTGTACTCTCTTGCTTGAGAGCTCTCTCTCTCTCTCTCAAATAAATAAATAAAATCTCTAAAAAAAAGAAGGCACTGCCTGTGTTCTCTTCTAGGGTTTTATGGTTTCAAGTCTCACATTTAGGTCTTTCATCCATTTTGAATTTATTTATGTATATGGTGTAAGAGAGTGGTAAAGTTTCATTCTTTTGCATGTTGCTGTCCAGTTTTCCCAACACTATTTGTTGAGGAGATCATCTTTTTTTCTATTGGCTATTCCTTCCTGCTTTGTCAAAGATTAACTGACCATATAATTGGAGGTTTATTTTCTCTTCTGTCCTATTGATCTAGGTCTATATTTTTGTGCCAGTATGATACTGTTTTGATTACTAGAGCTTTGAAATATAACTTTGAGTCCCAAATTGTGATGCCTCCAGCTTTGCTTTTCTTTTTCAAGATTGCTTTGGCCATTTGGAGTCTTTTGTGGTTCCATACACATTTTAAGATTGTTTCTTCTAGCTCTGTGAAAAATGCTGTACATATTTTGATAGGAATTGCATTAAATGTATAGATTACTTTGGGTAGTATAGACATTTTAACAATATTTGTTCTTCTAATCCATAAGGATGGAATGTATTTCCATTTCTTTATGTTGTCTGAAATTTCTTTTTAATTTTTTAAAAATTTTTTATTGTTATGTTAATCACCATACATTACATCATTAGTTTTTGATGTAGTGTTCCATGATTCGTTGTTTGTGCATAACACCCAGTGCTCCATGCAGAACGTGCCCTCTTTAATACTCATCACCAGGCTAACTCATCTTCCCACCCCCCTCCCCTCTAGAACCCTCAGTTTGTTTTTCAGAGTCCATCGTCTCTCATGGTTTGTCTCCCCCTCAGATTCCACCCCCACCCCGTTCATTCTCCCCCTTCTGCTATCTTCTTCTTCTTCTCCTTTTTTTTTCTTAACATATATTGCATTATTTGTTTCAGAGGTTCGATCTGTGATTCAACAGTCTTGCACAATTGTTTGAAATTTCTTTTATCAGTGTTTTAGTTTTCAGAGTACAGATCTTTCACCTCTTTGGTTAGGTTTATGCTTAGATATCTTATTATTTTGGGTGCAATTTAAATGGGATTGTTTTCTTAACTTCTCTTTCTGCTGCTTCATTATTGGTGTATAGATATGCAACAGATTTTTGTACATTGATTTTGTATCTTGTGACTTTACTGAATTTATTTATCAGTTCTAACAGGTTTTTGGTGGAGTCTTTCAGGTTTTATATATATATTATCATATTACCTGCAAATAGTGTAAATTTGACTTCCTTTTTATTGATTTGGATTCCTTTTATTTCTTTTTGTTGTCTGATTGCTGTGACTAGGACTTCCAGTACTATGTTGTATAAAAGTGGTGAGAATGGACATCCTTGTCTTGTTCCTGATTTTAGGGCGAAAACTCTGTTTTTCCCCATCAAAGATGATGTTAACTGTGTTTGTTGTTGTTGTTTTGTATATGACCTTTATGCTGTCGAGGTGTGTTTCCTCTAAACCTATTTTGTTGAGGTTTTTATCATGAATGGATATTGTATTTGTCAAATGTTTTTTCTGTGTCTATTGAAATGATCATATGATTCCTATCCTTTCTATTATTAATGTGATATATCACATTGCTTAATTTATGAATACTGAACCACACTTGCACCCAGGAATAAATCCCACTTGGTCATGGTAAATGATTTTTTTAATGAGTGTTGATTTCAGTTTGCTAGTACTTTATTGAGAATTTTTGCATCTCTGTTCATCAGAGATATTGGCCTGTAGTTCTCTTTTATAGAATACCCAACTTTTACATCAACATGGATGGGGCTGGAGGAGATTATGCTAAGTGAAATAAGTCAAGCAGAGAATGACAATTATCATATGGTTTCACTTATTTGTGGAACATAAGGAATAGCATGGAGGACATTAGGAGAAGGAAGGGAAAAATGAAGGGAGGGAAATGGGAGGGGGAGATGAACCATGAGAGACTATGGACTCCGAGGAACAAACTGAGGGTTTTAGAGGGGAGGGGTGTGGAGGGATGGGTTAGCCTGGTGATGGGTATTAAAGAGGGCACATACTGAATAGAGCATTGGGTGTTATATGCAAACAATGAATCATGGAACACTACATCAAAAACTAATGATGTATGGTGATTAACATAACATAATAAAATAAAATAAAATTTAAAAAATATAGTGGTGTCTTTATCTGTATTTGGCAGTAGGGGAATGCTGGCCTCATGGAATGAATTTTGAAAATTTCCTTCCTTTTCTATTTTTTGGAATAGTTTGAGAAGAATAGGTATTAACTCTTCATTAAATGTTTGGTAGAATTTGCCCGTGAAGCGATCTGCCCCTTGAGTTTTGTTTGTTGCAAGTTTTTTGACTACTAACTCAATTTCTTTGCTAGTTATCAGTCTGTTCAAGTTTTCTATTTCTTCCTTTTCAGTTTTGGTAGTTTATATGTTTCTTGGAATTTATCTACTTCTGGATTGTCCAATTTGTTGGCATATGTTTTTCATAATATTCTTTTAGGATTGTTTGTATTTTTGTGATGTTGGTTGTTATTTCTCTTCTTTCATTTGTGATTTTATTTACTTGAGTCTTTTCTCTTTTCTCTTTGGTAAGTCTGGCTAGAGATTTATCCATTTTATTGATTTTTTCAAAGAACCAGCTCCTGGTTTCATTGATTGGTTCTATTGTTTTTTCAATTTCTAAATCCTTTATTTCTGCTCTAATCTTTATTATTTCCTTCCTTCTTCTGGCTTTAGGCTTCATTTATTTTTCTTTTTCTAGCTCCTTTAGGTGTAAGTTTAGGTCATTTGAGCTTTTTCTTGCTTCTTGAGGTAGGCCTGTGTTGTTATATACTTCCCTCTGATGACTGCTTTTGCTGTATCCCAGACGTTTTGGACTGTTGTGTTTTCATTTTCTTTTGTTTCCATGTACTAAAAAAGCTGAACAAAATATTGAAAATTGAATATTTTTCTTTTATTTCCTGGTTGACGCACTTATTGTTTATTAGCATGTTATTTAACCTTCATGTATTTGTAGTCTTTCCAGATTTTTTCTTGTGGTTGACTTCTAGTTTCATAGTGTTGTGGTCAGAAAATATGCATTATATGATTTTGATCTTCTTGAATTTCTTGAGGTTTGTTTTGTGAGCTAATATGTGATCTATTCTGGAGAATGCTCTGTGTGCACTTGAAAAGAATATGTATTCTGCTGTTTTATGATGGAATATTCTGAATATACTGTTAAATTAATCTGTTCCAGTATGTCATTCAAAGCCATTGTTTCCTTGTTGATTTGTTGTTTAAATGATCTGTCCATTGGTATAAGTGGGGTGTTAAAGTCCCCTACTATTATTGTATTATTATTTTTTAGTTGCTTTATGTTTGCTATTAACTGTTTAATGTATTTGGGTGCTTCTATGTTGGGTATATAAATATTTATAATTGTTGTATCTTCTCTTTGGATTGTCCCTTTTATTATTATATAATATCCTTCTTTGTCTCTTTTTACAATCTTTTTTTTTTTAGTTGGGGGAGGGGCAGAGAGAGAGAATTTTTTTTTTAAGATTTTATTTATTTACTTAGAGAGAGGGACAGAGAGCATGAACATGAGCAGGGGAAGAAGGGAGTGGGAGAAGCAGACTCCCTGCCGAGCAGGGAGCCTGATGTGGGGCTCGATCCCAGGATCCTGAGATCATGACCTGAGCTGAAGGTAGACACTTAATTGACTGAGCCACCCAGGCACCCTGAGAGAGAGAATCTTAAGCAGGCTCCATGCCCAGCCTGATGTAGGGCTTCTTGATCTCACAACCCTGAGATCATGACCTGAGTTGAAATTAAGAGACAGACGCTTAACCAACTGAGCTACCCAGGCACCCCCCAAAAGTCTTTGTTTTAAAGTCGATTTTGTCTGATATAAGTATTGCTACTCTGGCTTTCTTTTCACATCCATTTGCATGATAGATGTTTCTCCATCCTCTCACTTTTAATCTACAGGTGTCTTTAGATCTAAAATGGGTCTCTTATAGGCAGTATATGGATGGTCTTATTTTTCTATCCATTCTGTAACCCTATATCTTTTTTTTTTAAGATTTTTGTTTATTTATTTATTTATTTGACAGAGAGAGAGAGAGATACAGTGAGAGAAGGAACACAAGCATGGGGAGTGGGAGAGGGAGAAGAAGGCTTCCCACGGAGCAAGGAGCCCAATGCAGGGCTCGATCCCAGGACCCTGAGATCATGACCGGAGCCGAAGGCAGACGCTTAATGACTGAGCCACCCAGGTGCCCCTAACCCTATATCTTTTGATTGGAGCATTTAGTCCATTTACATTCAAATAATTATTAATAGATATATATTTAATGCCATTTTATTAGTTGTTTTGTGGTTGTTTCTGAAGAATTTCTCTGGCCTTTTCCTGTCTTTCTCTCTTTCATGTTTTGCTGATCTTTTTTAGTGGTATATTTTGATTTATTTTTCTTTATTCTTTGCATATTTATTAGTGGTTTTGATATATAGTTACCATTAGGTTTGTATATACCCTCTTCTGCATATAGCAGCCTATATTAAGTTGATGGTCATTTAAGTTTGAGCCCCTTTTTTCTCCTTTCCTCCCCACATTTTAGGTATATGTTATTATATTTCATATATATTTTTTGTGAGTTCATTGACTTTTTTTTTTACAGAAAAATTCATTTTTTACTGCATTTGTGTTTCCTACTTCTACACTGTCAATTTTGGTCTCACTTTCCATTCAAAGTGTCCCTTTTAATATGTCTTGCAGAGCTTAAACCAGCTAGTCATGAACTCCTTTAGTTTTTGTTTGTCTGGGAAACTCTTATCTCTCCTATACTGAATGATACCCTTTCTGGATAGAGTATTATTGGCTGCAGATTTTATCCATTCAGCACATTGAATATATCATGTCTGTCTCTTCTGACTTGCCAAGTTTCCATTGAAAAATCTCCTGTTAGCCTTATGGATTTTCCCTTATAAGTTAATAACTTCTTTTGTCTTGTTGCTTTAAAATTTTTTTCTTTATCACTATATTTTGCAAATTTAAAGACAATATGTGTTGGTGTCCGTCTGCTTTTATTGATTCTGTTGAGTGTTCTCTGTGTCTCTTGCATCTGGATATCTGTTTCCTTCCCCAGATTAGGGGAGTTTTCAGCTATTATTTCTTCAAATAAATTTTCTATCCCCCTTTCTCTCTCTTCTTCTTGGACTCCTATAGTATGAATGTTATTACATTTGGTGGAATCACTGAGTCCCCTAGGTCTTTTCTCATTTTGCATACTTCTTTTCTCTTTTGTTCAGTCTAATTACTTTCTATTACTGTCTTCAAGGCCACTAATTCATTCCTCTGCTTCTTCCATCCTGCTGTTCATTGCATCAAGGATGTTCTCATTTCATTTATTGTGCCCTTTACCTCTGTTATATTATCCTTTATTTCTGTGTTAAGGGTCTCAGTCATGTCTTCCCCTCTTTCCTCACGTCCAGTGAGTATCTTTTTGATCATTGCTTTAAATTCTCTATCAGGCATGTTACTTATATCAATTTTGCTTAGATCTCTGGCTATGGCCTTGACCTATTCTTTCATTTGGGATATATTTCTCTGCCTCCTCATTTTATCTGCCTCTCTGGGTCTGTTTCTGTGTGTTAAGAAACTCAGCTGTGATGTTGGTGAAGATGTAGAGAAAGGTGAACGCTCCTGCACTGTTGGTGGGATTGCAAATTGGTGGAGCCACTCTGGAAAACAGTATGGATGTTCCTCAAAAAGTAAAAAAAAAGAACTACCCTAGCTAGGATCCAGCAATTGCACTACTAGGTATTTATCTAAAGAATACAAAAACACTAATTCAAAGTGATAAATGCACCCCAATGTTTACAGTAGCATTTATCTACAATAGCCAAATTAGGGAAACAGCCCCAGTGTATATCGACTGGTGAATGGGTAAAGAAGAATGGGTACATATATATCAGTCTATATATCTATATCTATATCTATATCTATCTATCTATCTATCTATCTATCATCTATCTATTGCAATGAGGTAGATGGAGCTAGAGAGTATTAAGCTAAGTAAAATAAGTCAGTCAGAGAAAGACAAATACCACATGATTTCACTCATATGTGGAATTTAAGAAACAAAACAAGTGATCACAGGGAAACAAAGGAGAGAGAGAAGTAAACAAAGAAAGAGACTTTTTATTTTTATTTTTTTATTATGTTATGTAATCACCATACATTACATCATTAGATTTTGATGTAGTGTTCCATGATTCATTGTTTGCGTATAACACCCAGTGCTCCATTCAGTACGTGCCCTCTTTAATACCCATCACCAGGCTAACCCCTCCCCCCAACCCCTCCCCTCTAGAATCCTCAGTTTGGTTCTCAGAGTCCATAGTCTCTCATGTTCGACTCCCCCTCGGATTCTTCCCCCCCCTTCATTTTCCCATTCCTGCTATCTTAAGAAAGAGACTCTTAACTATAGAGAACAAACTGATGGTTACAGGAGGGGAAGTGGGTGATGGGGCTTAAGGAGCGCACTTATTGCGATGAGCACTGGTTGTTGTATGTAACTGTTGAATCACTAAATTATATACCTGAAACTAATACTACACTATATGTTAACTAACTGGAATTTAAATAAAAGCTTAAACAAAGTGGTAGTAGGAGCAAGATAGCAGAGGAGTAGGAGACCAAAATTTTCTGGTCCCAGGAATTCAGCTAGATAGGTATCAAACCATTCTGAACACCTACAAATGCAACAGGAGATCAAAGAAAAGAATAGCAGCAACACTCTGAACAGAAAAGTGACAACTTTCTGGAAGGTCTCTTTTGATTTGTTTAGTGTATATTTTTCTGGGGTCGTTGTTACCCTGTTAGCATTTTACTCTCTCACTCATCTATTCTCCTCTGAACAAGCTGACAAGATGGAAAAACTCACCTCAAAAAAACAGAACAAGAGGGAGTACTGACTGCCAGGGACCTAATCAATATGGACATTAGGTAAGATGTCGGAACTAGAGTTCAGGATGACGATTATAGAGATACTAGCTGGGCTTGAAAAGAGCATGGAAGATATTAGAGAATCCCTTTCTGGAGAAATAAAAGAACTAAAATCTAACTAAGTCAAAATCAAAAAGGCTATTAATGAGGTGCAATAAAAAATGAAGGCTCTAACTGCTAGGATAAATGAGGCAGAAGAGGGCATTAATGATATAGAAGAGCAAATGATGGAGAATAAAGAAGCTGAGAAAAAAAGAGAGAAACAACTACTGGATCATGAGGGCAGAATTTGAGAGATAAGTAATACCATATGAAGAAACAATAGTAGAATAATTGGGATCCCAGAAGAAGAAGAAAGAGAGAGAGGGGCAGAAGGTATAATGGAGCAAATTATAGCAGAGAACTTCCGTAATTTGGGGAAGGAAACAGGCATCAAAATCCAGGAGACACACAGAATCCCCCTCAAAAACAATAAAAATAGGTCAACACCCTGATATCTAATAGTAAAAGTTATGAGTCTCAGAGACAAAGAGAAAATCCTGAAAGCAGCTCGGGACAAGAGATATGTAACCTACAATGGTAGAAACATTAGATTGGCAACAGACCTATCCAGAGAGACCTGGCAGGCCAAAAAGGACTGGAAGGACATATTCAGAGCACTAAATGAGAAAAATATGCAGCCAAGAATACTATATCCAGTTAGGCTGTCATTGAAAATAGAAGGATATATAATAATCTTCCAGGACAAACAAAAACTAAAGGAATTTGCAAACACGAAACCAGCCCTATAAAAAATATTGAAAGGGGTCCTTTAAGCAAAGAGAGAGCCGAAAAGTAACATAGACCAGAAAAGAATAGAGACAATATACAGTGACAGTCACCTTACAGGCAATACAATGGCACTACATTCATATCTTTCAATAGTTACCCTGAATGTAAATGGGCTAAATGTCCCAATCAAAAGACACAGGCTATCAGATTGGATTAAAAAAACAAGACCCATCGATATGTTGTCTGCAAGAGACTCATTTTAGACCCAAAGACACCCCCAGATTGAAAGTGAGGGGGAGGAAAACAATTTACCATGCTAATGGACACCAAAAGAAAGCTGGGGTGGCAATCCTTATATCAGACAAATTAGATTTTAAACCAAAGACCAAAATAAGAGATGAGGAAGGATACTATATCTTACTTAAAGGGTTTATCCAACAAGAAGATCTAACAATTATAAATATCTATGCCACTAATATGGGAGCAGCCAATTATATAAGGCAATTAATAACAAAAGCAAAGAAACACATCGACAACAATACAATAATAGTGGGGGATTTTAATACCCCCCTCACTGAAAAGGACAGATCATCTAAGCAAAAGATCAACAAGGAAATAAAGACTTTAAATGACACACTGGACCGAATGGACTTCACAGTGATATTCAGAACATTCCATCTGAAAGCAACAGAATACACATTCTTCTCTAGTGCCCATGGAACATTCTCCAGAATAGATCACATCCTAGGTCACAAATCAGGTCTCAACCTGTACCAGTACCAAAAGATTGGGATCATTCCCTGCATATTTTTAGACCACAGTGCTTTGAAACTAGAACTCAATCACAAGAGGAAAGTCGGAAAGAACTGAAATACATGGAGGCTAAAGAGCATCCTACTAAAGAATGAATGGGTCAACCAGGAAATTAAAGAAGAATTAAAAAAATTCATGGAAACCAATGAAAATGAAAACACAACTGTTCAAAATCTTTGGGATGCAACAAAGGCAGTCCTAAGAGGAAAGTATATAGCAATACAAGCCTTTCTCAAGAAACAAGAAAGGTTTCAAGTACACAACCTAACCCTACCCCTAAAGGAGCTGGAGAAAGAACAGCAAATAAAGCCTAAACCCAGAAGGAGAAGAGAAATAATAAAGATCAGAGCAGAAATCAATGAAATAGAAACCAAAAGAACAGTAGAACAGATCAACGAAACTGGTTCTTTGAAGGAATTAACAAGATTGATAAATCCCTGGCCAGACTTATCCAAAAGAAAAGAGAAATGACCCAAATCAACAAAATCATGAATGAAAGAGGAAAGATCACAACCAACACCAAAGAAACACAAACAATTATAAGAACATATTATGAGCAACTCTATGCCAGCAAATTCGATAATCTGGAAGAAATGGATGCATTCCTAGAGATGTATCAACTACCAAAACTGAACCAGGAAGAAATAGAAAACCTGAACAGACATATAACCTCTAAGGAAATTGAAGCAGTCATCAAAAATCTCCCAACAGGGGGGGCAGAGCAAGATGACGGAGGAGTAGGAGACCTGGATTTCGTCTCCTCTCAGGAATTCAGCTGGATAGGGATCAAACCATTCTGAACACCTACAAACTCAACAGGAGATCGAAGAAAAGAATAGCAACAACTCTCTGAACAGAAAAGCGACCACTTTCTGGAAGGTACGACGTGCGGAGAAGTGAATCCGAGGTGATATTTGGGAGGATAGACGGCGGGGGAGGGGCCTCTGTCGGCCGCTTCTGGCAAGTGATAGAGCCACGGAGCACAAAATCGGAACTTTTAGAAGTCTGCTCCGCTGAGGGACGTCACTCTGGTGGCTAAGTGGGGGGTGGAACCCTCGCGGGACAGTGTGGTCTCAGGACCCTTGGGGTCACAGAAAGACCGGGGGTGCCTGAGTGCGGCAAAGGTCCCAGGTATCGGAGCAGGGAAGCCGGCTGCAGAGACGGAGCCCAGGCATGGGCTCTCAGCTCGGGGTTGCCATAAACCGTGATCCGCGGCACAGTCGGGCCACTGCTCCTCCAGCAGGGACCCAACAAGCGGCAGATCCGGAGAGACTCATCTTCTTCCCCCGGGAGGAGCGGTGTGGGAGCGCACCGCAGGGATCTGCTGGGTTCGGAGACTCCACCCGGGGTCGGGTGCCAGAGATAGAAATGCGCGGTCACAGGCCGGGTGAGCACGGAGTGCGGCCGGAGACCGGGGAGACGGGAGTGACTGACTGCTTTTCTCTGGGGGCTCACTGAGGAGCGGGACCCCGAGTTCTCGGCTCCTCCGGGGCGGAGACTGGGAGGCCGCCATTTTCACTCTCCCCCTCCAAAGCTGTAGGGAAAGCTTGCAGGGAACAAAAGCTCCCGAGAGCAAACCCGAGCAGATTACTTAGCCCGGACGGGGCAAGGGTGGGGCAATTCCGCCTCTGGCAAAGACATTTGGGAACCACGGCAACAGGCCCCTCCCCCAGAAGATCAGCGAGAACAGCCAGCCAAGACCAGGTTTACCGATCAGTGAGAACAGCAGAACTCCAGCGCTAGGGGAATACTGCACATAGAATTCATGGCTTTTTTACCATGATTCCTTAGTCTTTCAAAGTTAATTTTTTTTTTTAACTGTCTTTTTTCTTTTTTTTTGAATTTTTCTTTTTCCCTTTTTCAACCAACATCTTATCAATCCCTTTTTTAAAAAAACATTTTTATTTTTCATTTTTAGAGTCATATTCTATCCCTTCATAGTAGTTACCCATATTTTTGGCATATATATATAAGTTACTCCCTCTTTAAAATTTTGAGATAGTTTCTTCGAACAGATCAAAATATACTCTAAATCTCTAGTGTATGGTTTTTTTCTACTCCCCTGCATGATCACATTCTCTCCCTTTTTTCTTTCTTTTTTTAAATCCTCTTCTTTCTTTTTTCAAACAACTTATCAATTCCTTTATAAAATTTTTTATAATTTCCATCTTTACAGTCATATTCCATCCCTTCATCATATCAACCCTTATTTTGTACATATATAAGTTTTTCTTTCTTTAAATTTTGGGAGGCACTTTCTTTTAACAGACCAAAATACACCCAAAATCTAGTGTGTGGCACTGATCTATATACCAGCCTGATCATATTTGATCACATTCTGTTTTTGTTTTGTTTTGTTTTGTTCTGTTTTTGTTTGTTTTTATCTTTATCTTTTTTCTTTTTTTCTTTCTTTTTCTTTTTTCTCTCTTTCCCTTTCTTTTCCCACTGCTTCAGGTCTTTTCTGATTTGTTTAGAGTATATTTTCTGGGGACGTTGTTACCCTGCTAGCATTTTGTTCTCTCATTCATCTATTCTCCTCTGCACAAAATGACAAGACGGAAAAAGTCACCTCAACAAAAAGAACAAGAGGTAGTACCGACTGCCAGAGACCTACTCAATATGGACATTAGTACAATGATAGATCTAGAGTTCAGAATCATCACTTTAAAGATACTAGCTGGGCTTGAAAAAAACATGGAAGTTATTAGAGAAATCCTTTCTGGAGAAGTAAAAGAACTAAAATCTAACCAAGTAGAAATCAAAAAGGCTATTAATGAGGTGCAATCAAATATGGGGGAGCTAAGTGCTCGGATAAATGAGGCAGAAGAAAGAATCAGTGAGATAGAAGACCAAATGATGGAAAATAAAGAAGCTGAGAAAAAGAGAGATAAACAACTACTGGATCACGAGGGCAGAATTCGAGAGATAAACGATACCATAAGATGAAACAACATTAGAATAATTGGGATCCCAGAAGAAGAAGAAAGAGACAGAGGGGCAGAAGGTATAATGGAGCAAATTATAGCAGAGAACTTCCGTAATTTGGAGAAAGACACAGGCATCAAAATCCAGGAAGCACAGAGAACCCCTCTCAAAATCAATAAAAATAGGTCAACACCCTGACATCTAATAGTAAAACTGACGAGTCTCAGAGACAAAGAGAAAATCCTGAAAGCAGTTCGGGAGAAGAGATATGTAACCTACAATGGTAGAAACATTAGATTGGCAACAGACTGATCCACAGAGACCTGGCAGGCCAAAAAGGACTGGCAGGACATATTCAGAGCATTAATGAGAAAAATATGCAGCCAAGAATACTATCTCCAGCTAGGCTGTCATTGAAAATTGAAGGAGAGATAAAAGCTTCCAGGACAAACAAAAACTAAAGGAATTTGCAAACACGAAACCAGCCCTACAAGAAATCTTGAAAGGGGTCCTCTAAGCAAAGAGAGAGCCTGAGAGCAACACAGACCAGAAAGGAACACAAACAATATACAGTAACAGTCACTTTACAGGCAATACAATGGCACTAAATTCCTATCTTTCAATAGTTACCCTGAATGTAAATGGGCTAAATGCCCCAATCAAAAGACACAGGCTATCAGATTGGATTAAAAAACAAGACCCATCGATATGCTGTCTGCAAGAGACTCATTTTAGACCCAAAGGCACCTCCAGATTGAAAGTGAGGGAGTGGGAAATCATTTACCATGCTAATGGACATGGTAAAATAATGGAAAAGAAAGCTGGGGTGACAATCCTTATATCAGACAAATTAGATTTTAAACCAAAGACTGTAATAAGAGATGAGGAAGGACACTATATCATACGTAAAGGGTCTATCCAACAAGAAGATCTAACAATTGTAAATATCTATGCCCCTAACATGGGAGCAGCCAATTATATAAGGCAATTAATAACAAAAGCAAAGAAACACATGGACAACAATACAATAATAGTGGGGGACTTTAACAGCACCCTCACTGAAATGGACAGATCATCTAAGCAAAAGATCAACAAGGAAATAAAGACTTTAAATAACACACTGGACCAAATGGACTTCATAGACATATTCAGAACATTCCATCCCAAAGCAACAGAATACACGTTGTTCTCTAGTGCCAATGGAACATTCTCCAGAGAGGATCACATCCTAGGTCACAAATCAGGTCTCAACCAGTACCAAGATTGGGATCATTCCCTGCCTATTTTCAGACCACAATGCTTTGAAACTAGAACTCAATCACAAGAGGAAAGTCGGAAAGAACTCAAATACATGGAGGCTAAAGAGCATCCTACTAAAGAATGAATGGGTCAACCAGGAAATTAAAGAAGAATTAAAAAAATTCATGGAAACCAACGAAAATGAAAACACAACTGTTCAAAATCTTTGGGATACAGCAAAGGCAGTCCTAAGAGGAAAGTATATAGCAATACAAGCCTTTCTCAAGAAACAAGAAAGGTCTCAAATACACAACCTAACCCTACCCCTAAAGGAGCTGGAGAAAGAACAGCAAATAAAGCCTAAACCCAGCAGGAGAAGAGAAATAATAAAGATCAGAGCAGAAATCAATGATAGAAACCGAAAGAACAGTAGAACACATCAATGAAACTAGAAGCTGATTCTTTGAAAGAATTAATAAGATTGATAAACCCCTGTCCAGACTTATCAAAAAGAAAAGAGGAATGACCCAAATAAATAAAATCATGAATGAAAGAGGAGAGATCACCACCAACACCAAAGAAATACAAACAATTATAGAACATATTATAAGAAACTGTATGCCAGGAAATTAGATAATCTGGGAGAAATGGTTGCATTCCTAGAGATGTTTATAGTACCAAAACTGAACCAGGAAGAAATAGAAAACCTGAACAGACCTATAACCACTAAGGAAATTGAAGCAGTCATCAAAAATCTCCCAACAAACAAAAGCCCAGGGACAGATGGCTTCCCAGGGGAATTCTACCAAATATTTAAAGAGGAATGAATACCCATTCTTCTGAAGCTGTTCCAAAAAATAGAAATGGAAGGAAAACTTCCAAACTCGTTTTATGAGGCCACTATTCCCTTGATCCCAAAACCAGACAAAGACCCCATCAAAAAGGAGAATTACAGACCAATATCCCTGATGAACATGGATGCAAAAATTCTCACCAAAATACTAACCAATAGGATCCAACAGTACATTAAAAGGATTATTCACCACGACCAAGTGGGATTTATTCCTGGGCTGCAAGGTTGGTTCAACATCCGCAAATCAATCAACGTGATATAATACATTAATAAAAGAAAGAACAAGAACCATATGATCCTCTCAATAGATGCAGAAAAAGCATTTGACAAAGTACAGCATCCTTTCTTGATCAAAACTCTTCAGAGTATAGGCATAGAGGGCACATACCTCAATATCATAAAAGCCATCTATGAAAAACCCACAGCAAATATCATTCTCAATGGGGAAAAACTGACAGCTTTCCCCCTAAGGTCAGGAACGCGGCAGGGATGTCCACTATCACCACTGCTATTCAACATAGTATTAGAAGTCCTAGCCACAGCCATCAGACAACAAAAAGAAATCAAAGGCATCTGAACTGACAAAGAAGAAGTCAAACTCTCACTCTTTGCAGATGATATGATACTTTATGTGGAAAACCCAAAAGACTCCACCCCAAAACTGCTAGAACTCATACAGGAATTCAGTCAAGTGGCAGGATATAAAATCAATGCACAGAAGTCAGTGGCATTCCTATACACCAACAACAAGACAGAAGAAAGAGAAATTAAGGAATCGATCCCATTTACAATTGCACCCAAAACCATAAGATACCTAGGAATAAATCTAACCAAAGGGGCAAAGGATCTGTACTCAGAAAACTATAAAATACTCATGAAAGAAATTGAGGAAGACACAAAGAAATGGAAAAACGTTCCATGCTCATGGATTGGAAGAACAAATATTGTGAAGATGTCAATCCTACCTAGAGCAATCTACACATTGAATGCAATCCCCATCAAAATACCATCCACTTTTTTCAAAGAAATGGAACAAATAATCCTAAAATTTGTATGGAACTAGAAAAGACCCCACATAGCCAGAGGAATGTTGAAAAAGAAAAGCAAAGCTGGAGGCATCACAATTCCGGACTTCCAGCTCTACTACAAAGCTGTCATCATCAAGACAGTATGGTACTGGCACAAAAACAGGCACATAGTTCAATGGAACAGAATAGAGAGCCCAGAAATGGACCCTGAACTCTATGGTCAACTAATCTTTGACAAAGCAGGAAAGAATGTCCAATGGAAAAAAGACAGTCTCTTCAACAAATGGTGTTGGGAAAATTGGACAGCCACATGCAGAAGAATGAAACTGGACCATTTCCTTACACCACACACAAAAATAGACTCGAAATGGTTGAAAGACCTAAATGTGAGACAGGACTCCATCAAAATCCTGAAGGACAACAGAGGCAGCAAGCTCTTCGACCTCAGCTGCAGCAACTTCTTCCTAGAAACATCACCAAAGGCAAGGGAAGCAAGGGCAAAAATGAACTGTTGGGATTCATCAAGATAAAAAGCTTTTAGGTCATCTGGGTGGCTCAGATGGTTGAGCGTCTGCCTTTGGCTCAGGTCATGATCCTAGGGTCCTGGGATCGAGTCCCGCGTTGGGCTCCCTGCTAGGCGGGGAGTCTGCTTCTCCCTCTGCCTCTGCCTCTCTCTCTCTCTCTCTCTCTCTGACTCTCATGAATAAATAAATAAAACAAAAAAAAAGATAAAAACCTTTTGCACAGCAAAAGAAACAATCAACAAAACCAAAAGACAACCGACAGAATGGGAGAAGATATTTGCAAATGACATATGAGATAAAGAGCTAGTATCCAAAATCTATAAAGAACTTATCAAACTCAACACCCAAAGATCAAATGATCCAATCAAGAAATGGGCTGAAGACATGAACAGACATTTTTCCAAAGAAGACATCCAAATGGCCAACAGACACATGAAAAAGTGCTCAACATCGCTCGGCATCAGGGATATCCAAATCAAAACCTCAATGAGGTATCACCTCACACGAGTCAGAATGGCTAAAATTAACAAGTCAGGAAACTACAGATGTTTGTCAACCAGAGGCGGGGATGTGGAGAAAGGGGAATCCTCCTACACTGTTGGTGGGAATGCAAGCTTTTGCAGCCACTCTGGAAAACAGTATGGAGGTTCCTCCAAAATTTGAAAATAGAGCTACCCTATGACCCAGCAATTGCACTACTGGGTATTTACCCCAAAGATACAAATCTAGGGATCCAAAGGGGTATGTGCACCTCGATGTTTATAGCAGCAATGTCCACAATAGCCAAACTGTGGAAAGAGCCAAGATGTCAATCGATAGATGAATGGATAAAGAAGATGTGGTATATATATATATATATATATATTTATACAATGGGATATTATGCAGCCATCAAAAGGAATGAAATCTTGCCATTTCAAGGATGTGGATGGAACTGGAGGGCATTATGCTGAGCGAAATAAGTCAATCAGAGAAAGATATGTATCATATGACCTCACTGATAGGAGGAATTCTTAATCTCAGGAAACAAACTGAGGGTTGTTGGAGAGGTGTGTGGTGGGAGGGATGGGGTGGCTGGGTGATAGACATCAGGGAGGGTATGTACTATGGTGAGTGCTGTGAATTGTCTGAGACTGTTGAATCACAGACTTGTACCTCCGAAACAAATAGTACATTACTTGTTAAAAAAAAAAAAAAGAGGAAGATAGGCGGAGGAGTAGGGGACCCTATTTCAACTGGTCCCCGGAATTGATCTGGATATCTACCAGACCACTCTGAGCACCCACGAAACCAGCCTGAGATGTAAGAAGATCTGGATCTCTACAAACAGAATATCGCAGGCAGTTGGTTTTGAGGTATGAAGCGGAGAGCCGTGATTCTGCAGGCAGATATCGGAGGATAAACGGCAGCAGGAGGGTGCCTGGATGTGGGGATCCTACACTGCCGGTGAGGGACATCCTCCCGCGCTGCAGACCAGGCACAGACTCGCAGACTGGTAGCGTCGGGAAAGGAGTTTAGGGCAGCCCCTGGGGTGGAAAACCAGACCGGTGGGGTCGCGCCCACGTGAACCGCAGCCCCCGGGACAGAAACCCGGAGAGACCGTCGCGCGCACGCGAAATGCAGCCTCCGAGTCAGAAACCCGGTGCACTGGGTCACGCCCGTGAACTGCAACCCCCGGGGTGGAAACCCCCAGGGTGGAAACCCCGAGCGGCAGAGTCGCGCGCACATGAACTGGGAGCAGCTGGCGGTTTTAGAAGCACAAAGGGCAGAGACGTGCCCCGACCTGGAGGCAGGACTGGGAGCCCTGTGGAGGGGCGCACAGCCTAGGCCGCTGCAGTTTATAGCAGCACGGACAGAAACAGAGACAGTGTGGCCTGGAGAGCTCACTGAAGAACAGACTGCGGTCTCTCTGCTCTGAGGCAGAGGGTTGGAAATGGTCTCTTCTGCTCTGACTCTCGGAAGAGACGCGGAAAGCTGCCAGGGAAAGGCACCAGAGAACAAAAGCCCCAAAGACTGATTCCCGCTGAGCTCATTCCCCACCACAGGTGCGCAGGGCAACTCCGCCCAAACAGGGTTGCCTGAGTAACAGCGTGGCAGGCCCCTCCCCCAGAAGACAGGCTGGGAAAACAAGAGGCCAACAACCCTAAGGTCCCAAGAAAACAGGTGCATCTTGCTTGGGTTCTGGTCAATAATTTGGACTCTATACATTCCCTCAAACACCCATCAACAGAATGACTAGGAGGAGGAGCCCCCAAAACAGAAAAGACTCAGAGATTATGACTCATGCTACAGATTTACAAATGGATGCAGATATAACCAAGATGTCGGAGCTGGAATTCAGGCTAGCAATTGTGAAGATGATGGCTAGAATGGAGAAATCAATTAATGGCAACATAGAGTCTCTAAGGGCAGAAATGAAAGGTGAATTGGCAGAACTTAAAAATGCTATCAATGAGATCCAATCCAATCTAGATAATCTAACAGCTAGAGTAACTGACAGAAGAGAGAATAAGCGACCTGGAAGACAATATAATAGATAAAAAGGGAAAAGAGGAGGCCAGGGAAAAACAACTCAGAATCCATGAAAATAGAATCAGAGAAATAAGTGACACCATGAGGCGTTCCAATGTCAGAACTATTGGAATCCCGGAGGGAGTGGAGAGAGAGAGAGGACTAGAAGATGTATTTGGGCATATCGTAGCTGAGAACTTCCCTAATCTGGGGAATGAAACAAACATTCGAGTCCTAGAGGCAGAGAGGACCCCTCCTAAGATCAAGGAAAACAGGCCAACACCCCGGCATGTAAGAGTAAAATTTGCAAATCTTAGAACCAAGGAAACCATCTTAAGGGCAGTTACAGGGAAGAGATTCCTTATGTACAGAGGGAGGAACATCAGAGTAACGTCAGACCTATCCACAGAGACCTGGCAAGCCAGAAAGGCCTGGCAAGACATATTCAGGGTACTAAATGAGAAGAACGTGCAGCCAAGAATACTTTATCCGGCAAGGCTTTCATTTAGAATGGATGGACAGATGCAGAGCTTCCACGACCGGCAGAAGTTGAAAGAATATGTAACCACTAAGCCGGCCCTGCAAGAAATATTAAGGGGGGTTCTATAAAAGGAGAAAGACCCCAAGAGTGATCTACAGCAGAAATTTACAGGGACAATCTATAAAAACAATGTCTTCACAGGCAACATGATGACAATTAATTCATATCTTTCAATAATCACTCTCAACGTGAATGGCCTAAACGCTCCCATAAAACGGCACAGGGTTGCAGATTGGATAAAAAGACAGGACCCATCCATATGCTGCCTACAAGAGACTCATTCTGAACCTGAAGATACATCCAGACTGAAAGTGAAGGGATGGAGATCTATCTTCCATGCCAGCGGACCTCAAAATAAAGCTGGGGTAGCAATTCTTATATCAGACAAATTATATTTTAAATTAAAGTCTGTAATTAGAGACACAGAAGGACACTATATCATTCTTAAAGGGTCTATCCAACAAAAAGATCTAACAATTGTAAATGTCTATGCCCCCAACATGGGAGCAACCATCTACATAAGCCAACTGTTAACCAAAATAAAGAGTCATATTGATAACAATACGTTAATTGTAGGAGACCTCAATACTCCACTCTCAGCAATGGACAGATCATCTAAGCAGAAAATCAACAAGGACACAAGAGCTTTGAATGATACATTGGACCAGATGGACCTCATAGATATTTACAGAGCATTCCACCCTAAAACAACAGAATACTCATTCTTCTCGAGTGCACGTGGAACTTTCTCCAGAATAGACCATATACTGGGTCACAAATCAGGTCTCAACCGATACCAAAAGATTGAGATTATTCCCTGCATATTCTCAGACCACAATGCTCTAAAACTGGAACTCAATCACAAGAAAAAATTTGGCAGAAATTCAAACACTTGGAAGCTAAAGACCACTCTGCTCAAGAATGTTTGGGTCAACCAAGAAATCAAAGAAGAACTTAAACAATTCATGGCAATCAATGAGAACTAAAACACATCGGTCCAAAACCTATGGGATACTGCAAAGGCGGTCCTAAGGGGGAAATACATAGCCATCCAGGCCTCACTCAAAAAAAATAGAAAAATCCCGAATTTACCAACTAACTCTACACCTTAAAGAACTACAGAAAAAGGAACAAATGACACCTAAGCCACGCATTAGAAGAGAAATAATTAAAATTAGAGCAGAAATCAATGAATTAGAAACCAGAAACACAGTAGATCAGATCAATGAAACTAGAAGTTGGTTCTTTGAAAGAATTAATAAGATCGATAAACCACTGGCCCGACTTATCCAAAAGAAAAGAGTAAGGACCCAAATTAATAAAATTATGAATGAAAGGGGAGAGATCACGACTAACACCAAGGAAATAGAAACAATTATTAGAAATTATTATCAACAACTATATGCCAATAAACTGAGCAATCTGGATGAAATGGAGGCCTTCCTGGAAACCTATAAGCTGCCAAGAGTGAAACAGGAAGAAATTGACAAACTGAATAGGCCAATAACCAGTAACGAGATTGAAGCAGTGATCAAAAACCTCCCAAAAAACAAGAGTCCAGGGCCTGATGGATTCCCTGGGGAATTCTACCAAACATTCAAAGAAGAAATAATACCTATTCTACTGAAGCTGTTTCAAAAAATAGAAACAGAAGGAAAACTTCCAAACTCATTCTATGAGGCCAGCATGACCTTCATCCCCAAACCAGGGAAAGACCCCATCAAAAAGGAGAAGTTCAGACTGATATCCCTGATGAATATGGATTCCAAAATCCTCAACAAAATCCTAGCTAATAGGATCCAACAGTACATTAAAAGGATCATCCACCATGACCAAGTGGGATTTATCCCCGGGATGCAAGGGTCGTTCAACATTCGCAAATCAATCAATGTGATAGAACACATTAATAAGAGGAGGGAGAAGAACCATATGGTCGTCTCAATTGATGCAGAAAAAGCATTTGACAAAATACAACATCCTTTCCTGATTAAAACTCTCCAGAGTATAGGGATAGAGGGAATATTCCTCAAGCTCATAAAATCCATCTATGAAAAACCCACAGCGAATATCATCCTCAATGGGGAAAAGCTGAGAGCCTTTCCTTTAAGATCAGGAACACGTCAAGGATGCCCACTCTCACCACTGTTGTTCAACATAGTACTAGAAGTCCTAGCAACAGCAATCAGACAACAAAAAGAAATAAAAGGTATTCAAATTGGCAAAGAAGTCAAACTCTCTCTTTTCACAGACGACATGATACTTTATGTGGAAAACCCAAAAGACTCCACCCCCAAATTACTAGAACTCATATAGTAATTCAGTAATGTGGCAGGATACAAAATCAATGCATAGAAATCAGTTGCTTTCTTATACGCTAACAACACAACTGTAGAAAGAGAAACTAAAGAAACTATTCCATTTACAATAGCACCAAAAACCATAAGATACCTCGGAATAAACCTAACCAAAGAGGTAAAGGATCTATATTCTAGGAAATACAAAACACTCATGAAAGAAATTGAAGAAGACACAAAAAGATGGAAAAATATTCCATGCTCCTGGATCGGAAGAATAAACATTGTTAAAATGTCTATGCTACCCAGAGCAATCTATACCTTCAATGCCATCCCGATCAAAATTCCAATGACGTTTTTCAAAGTGCTGGAACAAACAATCCTAAAATTTGTATGGAATCAGAAAAGACCCCGAATTGCCAAGGAAATGTTGAAAAAGAAAAACAAAGCTGGGGGCATCACGTTGCCCGATTTCAAGCTATATTACAAAGCAGTGATCACCAAGACAGCATGGTACTGGCACAAAAACAGACATACAGACCAATGGAACAGAATAGAGAACCCAGATATGGACTCTCAACTCTATGGTCAAATAATCTTTGACAAAGCAGGAAAAAACATGCAATGGAAAAAAGACAGTCCCTTCAATAAATGGTGCTGGGAAAATTGGACAGCCACATGCAGAAGAATAAAACTCGACCATTCTCTAACACCATTCACAAAGATAAACTCAAAATGGATGAAAGACCTCAATGTGAGACAGGAATCCATCAAAATCCTAGAGGAGAACATAGGCAGTAACCTCTTTGACATTGGCCACAGCCACTTCTTTCAAGATACATCTCCAAAAGCTAGTGAAACAAAAGCAAAAATGAACTTTTGGGACTTCATCAAGATAAAAAGCTTCTGCACAGCCAAGGAAACAGTCAACAAAACAAAGAGGCAGCCCACAGAATGGGAGAAGATATTTGCAAATGACACTACAGAGAAAGGGCTGGTATCCAAAATCTATAAAGAACTTCTCAAACTCAACACCCAATAAACAAATAATCAAGTCAAAAAATGGGCAGAAGACGTGAAAAGACACTTCTCTGAAGAAGACATACAAATGGCTAACAGACACATGAAAAAATGTTCATCATCATTAGTCATCAGGGAAATCCAAATCAAAACCACACTTAGATACCACCTGACACCAGATAGAATGGCAAAAATGGACAGGGAAAGAAACAACAAATGTTGGAGAGGTTGTGGAGAAAGGGGAACCCTCTTACACTGTTGGTGGGAATGCAAGTTGGTACAGCCACTTTGGAAAACAGTGTGGAGGTTCCTCAAAAATTTTAAAATAGAGCTACCGTATGACCCAGCAATTGCACTCCTAGGTATTTACCCCAAAGACACAGATGTAGTGAAAAGAAGGGCCATATGCACCCCAATGTTCATAGTAGCTATGTCCGCAATAGCCAAACTGTGGAAAGAGCCGAGATGCCCTTCAACAGATGAATGGATAAAGAAGTTGTTTTCCATATATACAATGGAATATTACTCAGCCATCAGAAAAGATGAATACCCAACTTTTACATCAACATGGATGGGACTGGAGGAGATTATGCTAAGTGAAATTAGTCAAGCAGAGAAAGTCAATTATCATATGGTTTCACTTATTTGTGGAACATAAGGAATAACATGGAGGACATTAGGAGAAGGAAGGGAAAAATTGGCGGCGGGGGGGGAATTGGAGGGAGAGATGAACCATGAGAGACTATGGACCTGAGAAACAGGGTTTTAGAGGGGAGGGGGGAGGGGGGATTGGTTAGCCTGGTGATGGGTATTAAGGAGGCCACGTACTGCATGGAGCACTGGGTGTTATATGAAAACAATGGACTGTGGATCACTACATCAAAAACTAATGATGTATTGTATGGTGACTAACATAACATAATAAAATTTAAAAAAAAAGAAGAAGAAGATAGCAGGAGGGGAAAATGAAAGGGGGGAAATTGGAGGGGGAGACGAACCATGAGAGACTATGGACTCTGAAAAACAAACTGAGGGTTCTAGAGGGGAGGGTGGTGGGGGGATGGGTTAGTCTGGTGATGGGTATTAAAGAGGGCACATAGTGCATGGAGCACTGTGTGTTATAAGCAAACAATGAATCATGGAACACTACATCAAAAACTAATGATGTAATGTACGGTTTTAACATAACATAATAATAAAAAAATAATTAATTAAATCAAAGGAACAACAACAACCAAAAAAAGAATAGAGAGCCCAGAAATGGACTCAACTTTATGGTCAACTAATCTTCGACAAAGCAGGAAGGAATATCCCATGGAAAAAGGAGAGTCTCTTCAACAAATGGTGTTGGGAGAATTGGACAGCCACATGCAGAAGAATGAAACTGGACCATATCTTTACACCACACACAAAAATAGATTCAAAATGGATGAAAGACCTAAATGTTAGGCAGGAATCCCTCAAAATCCTTGAGGAGAACACAGGCAGCAGCCTCTTTGATGACAGCTTCAGCAACTTCTTCATAGAAACATCGCCAAAGGCAAGGGAAGCAAGAGCAAAAATGAACTATTGGGACTTCATCAAGATAAAAAGCTTTTGCACAGCAAAGGAAACAGTCAGCAAAACCAAAAGACAATCGACAGAATGGGAGAAGATATTTGCAAATGACATATCAGATAAAGGACTAGTATCCAAAATCTATAAAGAACTTATCAAACTCAACACCCAAAGATCAAATAATCCAATCAAAAAATGGGCAGAAGACATGAACAGACATTTTTCCAAAGCAGACATCCAAATGGCCAACAGACAGATGAAAAAGTGCACAGCATTGCTCGGCATCAGGGAAATCCAAATCAAAACCTCAATGAGATATCACCTCAAACCAGTCAGAATGACTAAAATTAACAAGTCAGGAAAGGACAGATGTTGGCGGGGATGCGGAGAAAGGGGAACCCTCCTACACTGTTGGTGGGAAGGCAAGCAGGTGCTGTCGTTCTGGAAAGCAGTAGGGAGGTTCCTCAAAGTTGAAAATAGAGCTACCATATGACCCAGCAATTGCACTACTGAGTATTTACCCCAAAGATACAAATGTAGGGATCCTAAGGTGTACGTGCACTCCAATATTTATAGCAGCAATGTCCACAATAGCCAAACTATGGAAAGAGCCAAGACGTCCATCGACAGATGAATGGATAAAGAAGATGTGGTATATATATACAATGGAATAATATGCAGCCATCAAAAAACATGAAATCTTGCCATTTGCAATGACGTGGATAGAACTGGAGTGTATTATGCTAAGCGACATAAGTCAATCAGAGATAGACAAGTATCATATGATCTCACTGATATGAGGAATTCTTAATCTCAGGAAACAAAATGAAAGTTGCTGGAGTGGTGGGGGGTGGGAGTGATGGGGTGGCTGCGTTAATGACATTGGGGAGGGTATGTGTTATGTTGAGTTCTGTGAATTGTGCAAGACTGATGAATCTCAGACCTGTATATCTGAAACAAATAATACATTATATGTTTTAAAAAAAAAGAAGATAGGGCGCCTGGGTGGCTCAGTTGGTTAAGCGACTGCCTTCGGCTCAGGTCATGATCCTGGAGTCCCTGGATCGAGTCCCACATCGGGCTCCCTGCTTGCAGACTCCCAGGGAGTCTGCTTCTCCCTCTGACCCTCCCCCCTCTCATGTGCTCTCTCTCATTCTCTCTCTCTCAAATAAATAAATAAAATCTTAAAAAAAAAAAAAAAAGAAGATAGTAGGAAGAGAAAAATGAAGGAGGGAAATCGGTGGGGGAGACGAACCATGAGAGATTATGGACTCTGAGAAACAAACTGAGGGTTTTACAGGGGAGGGAGTGGGTGAGGGGATGTGTTAGCCAGGTGATGGGTATTAAGGAGGGCACGTATTGAATGGAGCACTGGGTGTTATACGCAAACAATGAATCATGGAACACTACATCAAAACAAATCAAAAAGAAAAACCACAATTGATTATCATCACCCAATCTGTTTGGGCTGTCAAGACATATGACTTCCCATTATGATCTGTCTGTCCCGTTATTTTAATGTTCAGACCAGAAGAATTGCAAGGATTATGCATCCCTTTCAGCACAGTGACTAGAGTCAAATAGTTAGGCACTGTCAGGCCAAAGATCTCCCCATGTCTTAATATAATTTCATAATGGGTCTTAGAAAGACTTTACATATAATTTGCTAAACCTTAAGGCCAACATTTGAATTATTTTCTATCAAGTCCTGTTATATGTCTCGTGTAAAGCATTACCCTAGAATTTAGAATTTTCATCCCTAATCCTGTGCTTTCTTACTGTAGTAAGACCCAGACTAGATATTCCATTCCTCTTGATGACATTTTTCTCTCTGGTTCTTCCAGGAACAAATGCTGAGACAAGGATTCAAGAGTAAGAAATTTATTCAGAAGGTAATCCCAGGAAACATAGGGAAGAGAGTAGAAAAGTAAGATAGAGCAGGAAGTAACCAATAAAAGGTGAGTTAGTGAGCTAATTACCACACAGGCAACTAGAGCTTGACCTTTCTGGGGAACTCCAAGAACCAGTGTAGAACACCCACATTAGAGTTATCTACTGGAAGGAAAAAGGCACTGGGGCATTTCTACACCTACTCAAGCCAGCCTTCATTGTCAGCTGTTCCTGGAGGGCATTATCTTGCTCATTTGTCCTTCCAAAGTGCAAGAAGAGTAAACTCTGGCCTCCAGAGAAAACTCTCAGTCAGTTGGAAGGCTGCACTATGATGTTAAGACCCAAGGGGCTATTTTGTCAGCAAAGGAACAGTTAAATTTCAGCTGATAGGAAGGACTGAGTGAGAAGGAATTTAAATCTTGGAACAGGGGCTTTAAAGAACTTTAAGTCAAGTCCCCACACAAGATTGTATTTGTTGCCCAAAATGGCCTACTCACCCATTCACAGACTTCCCCAGATTACAAAGAGACTTAAAAACTGCTTGAGGTTAATCAGAAGTAAAATATTTTGCCATAATAAAATCACTGTGGATGGAAATTGGAGCTACTCCATGAAAGAGAGTGTGTGCCTGAGCTCAGAGCTGCCAATACATACTTTATTGGTGCTGGGAAGAGGTAATTGAAGCAGATCAGTTCCTCACTAATGGTGGGTAAATGGGCTTTAGCAGCTATGGCAGGAAGCTAATTATCACCAGGGGACTCTCTGGGCATGCTCCATGAAAGAGACCATCTGTGGTCATTTATGAGGATGTGCACCCAGAACTGGGTAGCTTCCACAAAGAGGGTCATGGCACCACTTCTGAGTTCCCCCATCCCTCCCTGACCTCCAACCCTCCCTTGAATTGTGCCAAGAGGCTCTCTCCCTTGTCACCGGTCAACTGCAGGGCAGTCAGGGACAATCCCATTTCTCAAGGTGGGCTCTCCACCTCCAGAAGCTCCAAGTCTTAGTCTGGGAGAGCTGTCACAGAAAAATGGAGCCCTGGAGGAAGGGGAGGAGTACCTAACAGTTCCAAACTAAGAGCAAGGAGGAAATAAAAAATTCATGAACCAAATCATTGGTTCATAACTCACCTTATGATGTCAGCTTTGGTCCAAGTGAAGGAGATGAAGGGAGAGGAATGCTAATGGGGCAGCTGTTATTGCTCTGAATGGGTAGGTGGGTGATTCTGACCAGAGGGCTTCTAGGGGTGACAGTCCTTGGCTGATCGATTGGCCACCATCTTCCATTAAGTTGTTCTGTGTTGAGAGGCTCCCTTTTGGACACTGGTCATGCACTTCATTTGAAAGGAAATCTTCTTGGTAGAGAGGAGGAGACAGGTATATGATTTATTTACTACTTAGAGAGCAGCAAATCTGTTTCAAACTCCTTGCATATTTTCACCTGCTGTCTGTGCCTGCTGCACCTCATAAAATGGGAATCAGGTAGTCAGGAAGCAGAAGACAAGGTGGGCAGATTCTGACATTTGATGGAACTTCTGAACCCTCCCATTCCCACCCAATGATATTTTCACAACATGCAGAGGTAATTAGGAGATGACTGAGGGAAAAGAACAACAACAATAGAAGCATAAACTTTGCTCTTTGAGGAGGATATGTGCTATGGTGAACGCTGTGAATGTGCAAGACTGTTAAATCACAGATCTATACCTCTGAAACAAATAATGCAATATATGTTAAGAAAAAAAAAAAGAAGAAGATAGCAGGAGGGAAGAATGAAGGGGGGGAAATCGGAGGGGGACACGATCCATGAGAGATGATGGACTCTGAAAAACAAACTGAGGTTTCTAGAGGGGAGGATGGGTTAGCCTGGTGATGGGTATTAAAGAGGGCACGTTCTGCATGGAGCACTGGGTGTTATGCACAAACAATGAATCATGGAACACTACATCAAAAACTAATGATGTAATGTATGGTGATTAACATAACAATAAAAAATTTAAAAAACAAAACAAAAACAAAAAAACTTTGCTCTTTGAAAGAGTAGAAACATCACTAGTCCCATGTGCCAGGGCACATACAACCACTGCTTCCAAGGACAGAGAGAGGCTTTTGCCCAAGCTCTTTCCAAAGGTAAAATAACATGCTTCTTCATGGAGCCTCTGCTTTTGTAAAGTCCAGGATCCCTGCAGGGTGTAACTCCCCAAAATGTGTCACCTATCACTCTACATATCTGCCTGCAGATCCCCTCCTTTTCCTGCCCCTCCAAGGATGGGATTGGAGGCCTTTTATAAGTGAATCTCACAGCCCGCCATGTTCACCATGGCCCCTGATGCTCTCTCTTCTGACCAGTGAGGCTGCAGTCAAAATGAATTATTTTGGTCCCTTGAAATTACCCTGCATGTTCTGTTGTCTCCTCTAACTGGAATAGTTGATCTCTCAGATCTCCACTTGTGCCAATGGAGCTCTTCAAGAATCAGTTCAATTGCCTCTTCCCCACAAAACCATTTCAGACTCTCCCCTTGTGCTCTCGTTGTGCTTCCTTATCCTTCTTGTGCAGTGGCCAACAGCCTCTACTTTGTGTTTTACCTACTGATGCACACACAGGCCTCCTCCACTGGGATCCACAGAGCCCACACAGAGGTATGACACTGGTCAACCCTGTGTGTGTGTTTTTGTGTGTAATGCACATGTGTATGCATAGGCACACATACATATATACATATACAGCAACTCAATAAGTTCTTATTGAAAAGATAAGTGAATAAACATTTGCCTGAGCTTTCTAGGACATAAAATTCTTTATCTTCACTAAAATTCAATGCATGCAGTGGAAACCAGAGGTGGGGAGGTGAGAATGTGTGGGCAACCCTAGCAGTCTGAACCCTGGCCCACCTGCCAACATGTTCTGCCAAACAACCATCTTTTTAATAGGTTCAGTTATACTTGCCAAGCTCTGGACTATGTGCTTTACATTTGTTATCTCCTGTTAACTCTTGCCTCAATTCTGTGAAGATACCACTATTGCCTCCCAGAACAGATTAATTTCCAGATTAGAAAAACAACTACAAGGGGATAAGTAAATTGCCTAAGGTGTCAAAACTAATGTCAGGGCTGGAATCTGAATCCAGGTCCATCCTACTTCACACCTATGCTTTTAATTATATGATACACTACTTCTCATGTTAGCCTTTCCCTTTAATTAATCTGTAAGTCTCTCCCAAGTTGTTTGGATATTTATACCTCTCTTCCTCATGGGGCTTATCCCTGTGCTGAGTAGAAACTTGCTGAAGTTAAAATCTTCACGTCATTCTAAATTGCTAAGGGAAGTTACCTTTCCCAGTAGCCTATTACTTCTCTCAAGAGCTCCCTATCTCCTTCCTTTAAGCAGGAAATATACACGAAACAAGACCTTTAATTAGCCCTCAGTATTAGCTCCTACATCCTCTAATAATTATCTTTGGCGATGTCATCTTGAATCCACTGGGTAGCATGGATATTATGGACTATTAGAGGCTGTTCTGAAAGCTGGCTGTCAGTCTGATTCATATTAGGGCAATTAGTTTAACTAAAATTAAAATTTGTCAAGCATAGTTTGATGATGAATCTTGGCAGCTAAAGGGAGCCCTTAACGAGCCATGCACACTCTTTGGCAGAAGCACAGTGGTTTCATCTCAAGGTTAAGGTCTGGTTGTTAGTGAAAGTACCAGAGATCAAAAGGACAAACTTCTCTGGATTTGTAGCCTTGGACAGACTCCCTGGTTTGCTGTCACTGGAATCCACCCAGCCAATAAGTGTTTAGTTCTCTTCTGTGGTACTTGCGGGTCCTCAATAAAGACCAAAGTAGAAAACATAGACCCAGTGACCACAGATTTTAAAGTTTATTTGGTATAACAAATCTATTAGTTGCCTACCTGATATCTATTTCCTTCATTTTAACAGAACCCTGGTTTTGTTGGAGCAGCAACAAGATCTGCTAAAAATAATCTTTTGGCCAGACTCCTTTGTGTCAAAGCCAGTCTTATAACACAGTTATGGCTAATGAGACCTAAAAGGAAGTCTGCTTCAGGATTTCTGGGAAAAAATTTTTTTCTAATAAAAGGAAATGGATATGGTTATTGTTTTTCTTTTGTCTTTTCTCCCTTCCTCCTGCTTGGAATAAGCATGCAATTTCTGGAAGTGTATCTGTTATCTTGAAAAAGTGAGGTGATAAGCTTAAGGATGAAATCCAACCTAAGAATGGCAGAACAGAGCTGAAGAGCCTGAATTCTTATTATACAATCCCCAGGCTGTTCACCTCCAAATTAAGTTGCTGTAGTTAGGTTTTTCTGTAACTTAATGCTGAAAGCATTCCTAGTAGGTACAATTGAGGAGATGAACAGAGAAGGATACATAATTTTACCAGTTGAGCAGGGAAAATGAAATATTGTGGCCAGTAGTCCTATCTAAAAACACCTTAAGGCAGTGGCTGACTGTGGAAAGCAGATAAAATCAATGTGGGCTATCACAATCCTCTCTGCATGTGCCTTTTAGAGCAATATTCACTCATTTATTCATTCTCATGTATGGGTCACCTGCTATGCTTATGTGTTAGACATTGTCTGTGTGATACTATAAATGCAATACATTTAAACAACTATTCTACAGTTGTTTAAAAATATGAATATTTGTACATTCAACATCTACAGAGTATACAATGTCCTACTCTGGCCACCATAGCCAGGTGAGCCCTGTCTACCTAAGCCCCTGAGAAGGTTCTTCTCTGCTGCATGGAAATTACCTGTGGTGTGTGCTCATCACTCTATTGAGTATAGGAGCAGAACATTCTAGAATAGAAGGACATCCTGAGACTCCCTACCAAGGTCAATGTGTACTGAAGCAGTGAGTGCTACAGCTCTCACCAAATGCTGCTTGGCCTCATCTTTACTTTCTTTGGCTGAACTTTAAATAATAAATGTGTTTCTAAAAATATATGTTAAATTGGTTCACATTTTAGATAGGCTATGAGAGTTTACGTTTCACTATTTAAATCAATCTCGAGTCTAAACTTTTGTGAAAAGTGAACAACATTTCCTTAATAGATCTGATTTTTGAAACCAGATATTTTGGTATCAAATTTTTATGCAAAAGAAGTCCAAGACAATGTCAATAAAGTATTATGTAAAATTCTCCTGTGATAAAGTCAATATTGTGGTCTCTAATGCTCACTCTACCAGCAGCCTTCTCCATCCACATTAAAGAGAATTTATCCTTCTAGGTATTTAGGCAAAAAATAAATAAATAAAAGTGCCATCTTAATTAACACCTTTCTTTCCTCTACACTCACATGTAATCCCTTAGCAAATACTGTTGGTTCCACTTCCAAAATACACATGGAATCCAGACCCCCACCTCCCCTGCCACTATGCTGGTCATCTCTTGCCTAAATTATTGCAACAGCCTCCTCACAAATCTCTCTACTTCATCCTCACCTCCCTACAGTCTATTCTCCACATAGTAACCCAAGTGATCCTTTCATTTTCTTCCCCATTTTCTTAATTGAAGTACAGTTCACACACAATGTTACATTAGTTTTAGGTGTACAACATAGTGACTCAATAAATTTATATGTTATGCTATGCTCACCACAAGTGTACTTACCATCTGTCCCCATACATTATTACAATACCATTGACAATATTTCTTATGCTGTGCTTTTTATTCCCATGACTTATTCATTCTGTAACTGGAAGCCTGTGTCTCCCACTCCTCTTCACCCAACATCCCACCCCCTCCCCCGGCAACCAGAAGATTGTTGTCTGTATTTATGGGTCTGTTTCTGCTTTTTGTTTGTTTGTTTGTTTATCCTGTCCAACTGATCCTTTTTAAGATACAAGTCCAATCAGGTAACAACTGTGCTCAGAAACCTTCAATGGCTCCCGACTCACTCAGAGTAAAAGCCAATGGTCTCCCAATGTCTAAGAAGGTCCTGCATGATCAGGCCATGTCCCTTCCCTGACTTCTGTCCCACAACACTCCCCTCTTCTCAGTCTGCTCCATCAGCACTGGCCTCCCAGCTGCTTCTCAAACCTCTCCAGCTCCTCAGGGTCTGTATACTGGGTGTTACTTCTCTCTGGAATGCTCTTCTCCTTGGTGTCTTTGGGACTGAATGTTCCTCCTCCTTCATCTCTTTGCCCATGTCTTCTTCTGGGTTGGACAAGGGCCAGGTTGTGGGGGACAGGTGGGCAGAAAAGGCTCAAGCATCCTCCACTATCCTCTTTTTAACCAGAGTAGCTTCAATTTTATGTACTTTATAATTGGAGATTCATGTAAGATTTGATGTGAGCAAAGAATTCCACTGCCTCAACAGAAAGCCTAAAAAAATACCAGATTAAAAGGGGAAAAATTGGTGGTTGGGAGATTTATTAGACATGGTTGCTGTAATTCAGATGAGAAATGATAAGGGAGGGACCAGACTGGTAGTAATGTGAGTGGAAAGAAATGAATGGACTTGAGAAATATCTATGGAAGCAAATTCACCAAATATATTAATTGATTGGCTGTGAGGCATAAGAAAGAGTACAGGACATTCTCAGGCTTCTGAACTGAATGCTGGGTATGTGGTGATCATTTATACAAAATGAGTGTGGTATCTTAGATGAGAAATGCAGTTGTATTGAGTTTGAGGTATTGGAGACATTCATCAGGAAACTACCAAAAGTCAAGGGTGAGGTCATGTAGGACTGGAGATGCAGGAGTCATTATTAAAAATAAGAATAGCAGCCATTTGTTGAGGACTGGCTGTATACCAAGCATTGTGTTAAACACTTCCATCTCATAGGGTTATTATAAGGGCTCCATAAACATAGAGCACATTTATTTCAAGTTAGACCTCTGTTCCTCCCATTCACTAAAGTTAGTGTAAAGTAGAATATTGATGAGGAAAGAGAGCTACCTTGTAGAAATCATGGGCAAGGAAACTGCATAACCTCTGGGAAGAACTAGAACCACACTTGAACTCTCTCAGGACTGTTCTCCCACCTCTTGTCTGTCCTCCTCTCTAAAGGTCAGCTTCACTGTGCTTCACAGCAGTAGAGCAACTCACTGTGGGCCTAGTTCATCTAACAGAATATGACCACCAACAACTCCCAAGCTTGGTATGTGTCAGCACTGTTTCTTGGTCCCGAGTATGAATTCTCAGGGGAATGATTCAATTGGCCCAGCTTGTGGTGTCCATCTCTAAACCAATCACCTATAGCTAGGGGGCAGGGAAATACAGAGAAATCGTGTGGTTGGAAGGACGATAAAGAAACATTTCCCAGAATATGGAGTGAAGATGAGGTAGTTCCCAGAAAAGATAAAGAGCTAGACAGACAAGTCAAGATGTGTCTCCTACAGGAAGCTGTCATCATCCCATTTTACAGATGAGCAACTGTAAAAGCTACACAAGTGAATGAAATATCCCCGTGAGAGGAGTACAACAACAGTAGGAAGGGACCAAAGAGTTCTGTTCAGGCCTGTGTTCATGGGATAATTGGAAGATGAGAAGCCAGAGAAAGAGCCATAACAAACCCTATTGGTGCCACACTTGTATCCTCTCAACAGGTCCAGGAGAATGTTTACCGACAGTTCCAATTCATGCTGGTGGCTCCCTGAGTCTCTGCCTAAGAATGTTCTTTGGCCACTGAACTGTGTGCTGGCCTGACCCAAGGAAATCCAGAAGTACCAGAGAATTAATCAATGGGAAAGGATAAATAAATACTCTGGCTTCCTCAGCCCTTTGGGAAACAATTCTTAGGTATATTCTAAAAAGTCATTAGAGTTCCCAGTGGGATGAGCCCCAATTGCCCACAATGATAACCAGAGCATAACACACCTTTTTGTCTTTCTTTTATTGCTTGTCTCACTCTCTCATTCCCTCATTGTACTTCCTTGTAAACTGCCTGCTCCCAAACCATTGTCTCAGGGTCTGCCTGTGAGGGAGCTCAAACTAAAGACAGAGAATATGAGGGGGTCTCAAGGACTCTGCATATAGAGAGACCAGAGTAAAATTCATGAGAAAAGTCAGAGAATGGAGACCAGAGGCCAACACCTATCTCTAGTAGAAGCCCGCCCCTCAGACTTGGCCCTGAAGCAGATCAGCATTTTGGCAGCCACTAACCACAGCCATCCATCTCCTGCCTCAGCAATGCTCCAACAGACAACCTGAAGGGAGCCTTTTAATTATGCTCCAGATCAGTCGGTAGATCAAATGTATAAATGAGCAGCCCACTCCTTCCTTATTATTACCGCTGTTGCTCCAGTCCTGCCCGTAATCCTGGGGCCAAATCCAGGGCTTTGTTATGTTTTGAAAACAGCAAAAGAAGCAACATGATTTTTCTGTTGCAAAGGAAAAAAAAAGACACTTCACTAAGCTATTTTTATTTCCTGGCTGACAGTCCTTTCATAATCTCCAGTGGGTAGGAAATTAATTGGGGCTTGAAAATACAATTTTCCATAGGTGATTATTATAAGCCATTGGGTTGCCTTGCAGAGAGGGGACCACTTCCAATCGCAGGCTAGGAAAATTCAATGAATTTTTTGCATTGTCTCTAAGACATCATTTGCCAATTACCTTTGATATGCTTCACTGGCAGCTCTCCAAAACCAAGCCCTCTTCTTGCTAACAGGGTACATGGGGGAGTTCTAGCCACATCATTTAGAGAGCTTTATATGCACAATCTCCCCTAACACAAGCACTCCCTGAGGATTAGAGAGCAGCTTCTTGGACTAATAATGATCCCCTGATATCACAGGTGAATAATTACCTGTTCTTCTTCCATGAAGAAGGAAGAATAGAAGATGGTAAAGGACCAGAAGTACCTGGAAGAAAAAAGAAAGGAAACAGGACTATTCCTATTCCATTCAGAGAGTATTAGGTTAGAATATCTCACATACATATGACATATGTATATATCAGGTAACATTTCCAATTTCTCACCAATATGACGTTTCAATAAATTGCCTAGGCTCACAAAGTTTGAAGAAAAGTATGCATGTAAGTCTTGTCAAACATTGGAAGTCAAAGATTCACACACATTAAGTAATTTAGGGCACTACACAGCAGAATATGAAATCAAGTGCAAAATGAACAATTATGAGTAGGAAGTATTTCAGAAAAAGGAGAGAGGAAGGGGGAGAAGTGTGAGAATAATGTCTGGGGACATCTAGTCATGGGAGCACCTTGGAGATCCCTCCCACCCCATGCAGGTTGTGACAGTTTACTCACTACCTCACCTGTTCAGGCCCTCGTTGGGTAATGCTTATACTAGAAAGCTCCTCTGAAAACTGTCTCCTGAAAGCTCTAGTTCTCCTTCCTTTTGGAGAATACTTCTAAGTTTATTTCTTCTACCACAAGACATATGGATGCAGTTCACATGAACTCTCAAGTCTTTTCTTTCATGAGCTATAACTCTAAAGAAGATTTTTTTTAAATAAGCAGATTAATATCACACCACACCCAATTTTTTAACTTTATTTTCAAATGAAAGAAAGTAGACATGTTTTAGGATTTAAGCTTGACAAAACCAAGCTCAACTCAAAAGAATTGAAAGCAGAGACTCAAGCACATATGTGCACACCCATGTTCATAGCAGCATTATTCACAATAGCCAAAATATAGAAATAAACCAAATGTCCATTGGATGAATGGATAAGCAAAATGTGATATATACATATAATGGAATATTATTCAGCCTTAAAAAGGAATGAAATTTTGACTCATATCACAACATAGGTGACCTTTGAAGACATTATGCTAAGTGAAATACTGTCACACTAAAGCACAGATACTGTATGATTTTACCTATATAAGGTAAGTAGAGTAGTCAAATTCATAGAGACAGAAAGTAGAATAGTGGTTACCAGGAGCTGGAGGAGGGGAAATGAGGACTTGCTGTTTAAAGGGTACAGAGTTTCAGTTTGGGGTGATGAGAAAGTTCTAGAGATGGGTGGTGGTGATGGTTACACAATAATCTGAGTATGCTTAATGCCACAGATCTGTACACTTAAAAGTGGAAAAATAATTAAAATGATAAATTTTATGTTATGAATTTTTTACCACAATAAAAAAAAAAGTCCAGTGTCTACTCAGTAGAATCCTTTTGACCCTCTTGATCTAGTTTTTTTGAATTGATTGTAATCCATTCAGACTACACCAGACAAAATATGTATGAAGATCACCTTGGTGCTTTGCTGAAGCAAACATCCAGGATGCTCATCCCACAGCTTCCCATATTTTCTACCATGTCCTCTGCTGCATCAAGTATCACAATCTCATGAGTCATGTCCACTGTGGTGGTGCTGTGGCCTGGGCCAGAGCTGGCAGACCACAGGGAGGAGGCTGGAGAGCTGGGAACCAGTGTTTATACAGAGATGGTGGAGTGGTGGAATGTTAGAGAAGTACTGAAATCAGAGTGTATTACACATAAAGCCAGAGAGGAAGAAGTTTGCCCAAGGTCACAGGAGAAATTAGATTATTTTAATTAGCACTCAGAAGTGTGTTGATCCTAATATCACTCTTGATGACATGCCTGGCACCATCCTCCCCATCTGGTGCAACCCTGAGAGAGTGTAAAAGCATATGCTCCTGAGTGTTTGTTGTCTGAGTCTATGTGGTTACAAGATTCCAAATGGAATCAAACGATCAATTCTTTAATAACCTGACCACTTTTAAAACTGGTCTGACAAGAACCTCTTGACCCACTTAGAAGCTCACACCCCAGACCAGTCACATCAGCTAGGAACTTCTTTCAGAAGCTCCCAGATAATCAGATGTGGCAGGTGCCTGCCAATATGATGCAAATACAATGCAAATCAATTCCCAAATGAAATTGGGAAATCCTGCATCTTCAGCAAGATTTACAAAGTCAATGAAAGTGACAAGGGAGACTGCCTTGAATCCCACTTAAATCATTGACAAATGAGGGTAAGGCAGAGTTAGAGCAGATAATGCAGAAGAAAAGACCACAAAGTGATGATTTGACCAGATAAAAGTTTCAGAAGAGAAAGATGTCTTCAGAACCTCTCAGGAAAATTGAAAACTCTTCAAACTTTTTGGCAGAATTTGATCTTCTTAGGATGTTTACTGTAGTTAGTTGATTAGTTAGCTAGATTTACAGAAAAATTGATTTATTCTTTTATGCAGGATTGTAACTAAAGCAAAGATTGTATAAATATAAGATAAATTTGCTTTCAATTTTTATTTCATAAGATAAAGTTTCAATCAAATATTTTGGTTGCATTTAATGTTGGTCCCACTTTAAATGAATTCCCTTTAGGATTTTGTCCAGTGCCCTAGCCCAATAATGTGAGCCTACTGGGTGTGTACACATGTCCAGGCACATTCCTATGTGCAGCCCCGGAGGCAGCAAAGCCCCTGCCTCCTAGAAACATACGCTCAAGACATGGGCCAACGTTGCCAGATACATGTTGAACAAATCAGTAAATGGAGATATTGTCTACACAATGTCCTTTCTCAGCCACCATGCCCAGAATAGTATTTTGCATTATATTTCCAGGAATGGGAAATACATTTAGGGCACACACAGCCCACCCAGTGCCCCTTGTAACAATAATGCCTTATGTTTGTACCTGTAGTTTCAGCTTTGATAAAGGGCTCTCATACCATTATCTATTTTTAACTTTCCAACAACCACCTTGTAAGAGTTTAGAGCAAGAGTTATCAGGCCCATTTAACAGGCTGAGGTCAAAAAAAAGCTCTGCCCAGCACACCCTGACTGCCACCCTGAGGGCCTCTACCTCCCAAACCAAGCACCTGGTCTCTGACCTGTTGTTGCTGTACTTAAGACTGCTCTGACCCTCTCCCAAATCCATAGTGTGATATTTGGCATCCCAAAGCTTTTAGGATGGGGGCAAAGAGAACCTAACCATGCAGGAATTCTGCCAGTAGTGAATAAGAGGATATTAGGGTTCAGTACTGAATGAGAAGCCAGAAACCTGGGTTCTCATTCCAGCCTTAGTCTGCATTAGTTGTGTGACTTTAGAGGGCAGGCTACTTAAACACCTGAACCACAGTTGCATTCAAATTGATTTTTTTTTTGAAATGTATTTTTTTTTTAAAGATTTTATTTATTTATTTGACAGAGAGAGACACAGCGAGAGAGGGAACACAAGCAGGGGGAGCAGCAGAGGGAGAGGGAGAAGCAGGCTTCCCGCTGAGCAGGGAGCCTGATGTGGGGCTCGATCCCAGGACCCGGGGATCATGACCTGAGCCGAAGGCAGACGCTTAACGACTGAGCCACCCAGGTGCCCCTGAAATGTATTCTTAGTTCCAGAACAGGCCTAAGGATTCAAGTCTCTTCCCTGCCTTGAATTATGCAAGAGTGTTTGAGTGGCAAAAGAGCTCATGGAAATCTTTTAAACTATGACTCTACAAAAAGTGTGATTATGGATTATTGTCATCCATAAATGTTCATCAATACCTCATTTATGACAAAATAATCAATTCTTCTTTAAGCAAATTTATGTAAGACCCAATCATTTTAATAGTAATAATGAAAATCAAATGAAAAGAAAACCTCTATAGTCCCACCAACCCAACAAATCCGTTCTTTCCTTTGTGTGTGTGTTCTGCTTTGTTCCCTGTTCATAAGCTAATCTGTCTTAATATAATTGTAATCACAGTATATATTATATTGTGACTTCTACATTTATTCATGTTGTTACATCACCCACTACCAAAAACAAAAGAAAAGCAAAATATGTCACCAGTCATTTCTCCTTTTTCACACCCTATGCCCAACCTCTTTGTACAACTGAACAGAGAATAAATGGCCTTGGAGTTAATGTCATATAAAATGAAGATACAGAGAAAGGCCTGGGTGACCTGTCAAACTTCTAATGCAGTCTATTGGCACATTCTGAAATTACAGAAATGTTCTATACCTGTCCTGACCAATTTGGTAGCCACTAACCATATGTGGCTCTAGAGCATTGAGAAGTGTTATAATGCAAACAGGAAACTAAATGTTTAATTTTATTCACTTTTAATTAATTTACATTTAAATAGTTACATGTGGCTTGTGGCTAGTGTATTTCTATAACACAGGAATGGTTAGGCTAAGTCGAGACCTGGCTGAATTTCTGTAATAAATCATAGCATGGTTCCCACTCAGTGCCAAGACCTCTGAGGCCCAGAATTCTGTCCCTAACTAAGCATGCTGGTCCTTTGTCATTTTTTTGGCCCCCCAGGGTCAATTTCCCCTCTTAAGAGCATCCTAATTTCCTACAAACCAAAACCACAATGAGATACCACTTCATAACAGTCAGAATGGCTACAATTAACAACTCAGGAAACAAGATGTTGGTGAAGATGCAGAGAAAGGGGAACCCTTTTACACATTTGGTGGGAATGCAAACTGGTGCAGCCATTCTGGAAAACAATATGGAGGTTTCTCAAAAAGTTGAAAATAGAGCTACCCTACGACCCAGCAATTGCACTACTAGGTATTTATCCAAAGGATAGAATCATAGTGATTCAAAAGGGCAGATGCACCCTGATGTTTATAGCAGCAATGTTCACAATAGCCAAACTATGGATAGAGCCCAGATATCCATCAGTGGAGAAATGGATAAAGGAGATGTGGTATATGTATACAATGGAATATTATTCAGCCATCAAGAAGAATGGAATCTTTTGCAACATTGTGGATGGAACTAGAGGGTATTATGCTAAGTGAAATTAGTCAGTCAGAGAAAGACAAACACCAGATGATTTCACTCATATGTGGAATTTAAGAAACAAAACAGATGAGCATATGGGAAGGAAGGAAAAATAAAATAAGATGAAAACAGAGAGGGAGACAAACCATAAGAAACTCTTAACTATAGGGAACAAACTGAGGGTTGCTGGAGGAGAAGTGGGTGGGGGGATGGAGTAACTGGGTGATGGACATTAAGGAGGGCACTTGATGCAATGAGCACTGGGTATTACATGCAAGTAATGAATCACTAAATTCTACCTCTGAAACTAATAATACACTGTATGTTAATTAAACTGAATTTAAATTTAAAAAATCTAAAAAAATAAAGCATCCCAATTTCCTTTGGCTACCTACTACTTCAGACAGTCTCCATGAGGCAGTAAACCCAGGATCTCATCTCCCAGTAGAGTGAAAAGGCACAACTAGAGAATGGGTATGTACTCCAAGCCCACCTAATCAGATGGCTCCTTTTAGGATTTGGAATGTTTAGAATCCAGAATGACTCAAGTTGCCCATTGCAGTGGCAGCAGTGGATCAGATGTTGCTAGCCACATGGCACAGACTACAGTATTCACCTTTTTGGGCATCTCTAACTCCCCCCGTCCTGCTCATTCCCAAACCTAGTTTTCAACCTCCATCATACCTCCCATAAATTCCTTTTTGCACAAATTAGTGACACACTGTTGTTTGCAAAGTAGGAATTCTAACAGGTCATAAGGATGAGATGACAATGGGTCTGAGAGTGCTCACTATGTATGCTGAACCCAGGATGTGTTTCAAGTGCTCCCTCATTGACATTCTTCCCTTGGTATGGTCCAGTCACCCAGAAACTAATATCATACCTATTTATGCTTGCAACCTAAAGCATATTGAAGACAAAAGGTGCCACAGCTTTTGTTCCCTTTATGTAAAATAGGGCTGTCAATTTCTAATCTTAGCATGACCATTGTCTGTCTAAGAACCTGATGTCCACGGAAGGATGTACCTGGTGTACATAGATGATCCAGGTTCAGAGAAACACATCTTGACCTCCAAAATGTTCTCACATGAACCACAACACCCCAACACTTGCATATAAACACCCTTTTCTAAATTTTTTTTCAGTCTTTTTTATTATGTTAATCACCATACATTACATCATTAGTTTTTGATGTAGTGTTCCATGATTCATTGTTTGCGTATAACACCCAGTGCTCCATGCAGAATGTGCACTCTTTAATACCCATCACCAGGCTAACTGATCCTCCCACACCCCTCCACTTTAGAACCCTCAGTTTGTTTTTCAGAGTCCATCGTCTCTCATGGTTCGTCTCCCCCTCCGATTCCCCCCCCATTCTTCCCCTTCTGCTATCTTCTCTTTTTTTTAAAACATATATTGTATTATTTGTTTCAGAGGTACAGATCTGTGATTCAACAGTCTTGCACAATTCACAGTGCTCACCATAGCATATACCCTCCCCGATAAATCCCACTTGGTCGTGGTGAATAATCCTTTTAATGTACTGTTGGATCCTATTGGCTAGTATGTTGGTGAGAATTTTTGCATCCATGTTCGTCAGGGATATTGGTCTGTAATTCTTTTTCATGGGATCTTTGTCTGGTTTGGGGATCAAGGGAGTGGTGGCCTCATAAAACGAGTTTGGAAGTTTTCCTTCCATTTCAATTTTTTGGAACAGTTTCAGAAGAATAGGTATTAATTCTTCTTTAAATGTTTGGTAGAATTCCCCTGGGAAGCCATCTCGCCCTGGGCTTTTGTTTGCTGGGAGATTTTTGGTGACTGTTTCAATTTCCTTAGTGGTTATAGGTCTGTTCAGGTTTTCTATTTCTTTCTGGTTCAGTTTTGGTAGTTGATACATCTCTAGGAATGCATCCATTTCTTCCAGGTTATCTAATTTGCTGGCATAGAGTTGCTCATAGTATGTTCTTATAATTGTATTTCTTTGGTGTGGTTGTGATCTCTCCTCTTTCATTCATGATTTTGTTGATTTGGGTCATTTCTCTTTTCTTCTGGATAAGTCTGGCCAAGGGTTTAACAATCTTGTTAATTCCTTCAAAGAACCAGCTCCTAGTTTCGTTGATCTGTTCTACTGTTCTTTTGGTTTCCATTTCATTGATTTCTGCTCTGATCTTTATTATTTCTCTTCTCCTGCTGGGTTTAGGCTTTATTTGCTGTTCTTTCTCCAACTCCTTTAGGGGTAGAGTTAGGTTGTGTATTTGAGACCCTTTCTTGTTTCTTGAGAAAGGCTTGTATTGCTATATACTTTCCTCTTAGGACTGCCTTTGCTGTATCCCAAAGATTTTGAACAGTTGTGTTTTCATTTTCATTGGTTTCCATGAATTTTTTTTAATTCTTCTTTAATTTCCTGGTTGGCCCATTCATTCTTTAGTAGGATGCTCTTTAGCCTCCATGTATTTGAGTTCTTTCCGACTTTCCTCTTGTGATTGAGTTCTAGTTTCAAAGCATTGTGGTCCGAAAATATGCAGGGAATGATCCCAATCTTTTGGTACCGGTTGAGACCTGATTTGTGACCTAGGATGTGATCGATTCTGGAGAATGTTCCATGGGCACTAGAGAAGAATGTGTATTCTGTTGCTTTGGGATGGAATGTTCTGAATATATCTGTGAAGTCCATTTGGTCCATGTGTCCCTTAAAGTCTTTATTTCTTGTTGATCTTTTGCTTAGATGATCTGTCCATTTCAGTGAGGGGGGTCTTAAAATCCCCCACTATTATTGTATTGTTGTCGATGTGTTTCTTTGCTTTTGTTATCAATTGCCTTATATAATTGGCTGCTCCCCTGTTAGGGGCATAGATATTTACAATTGTTAGATCATCTTGTTGGATAGACCCTTTAAGTAGGATATAGTGTCCTTCCTCATCTCTTATTACAGTCTTTGGTTTAAAATCTAATTTGTCTGCTGTAAGGATTGCCACCCCAGCTTTCTTTTGGTGTCCATTAGCATGGTAAATGGTTTTCCACCCCCTCACTTTAAATCTGGGGGTGTCTTTGGATCTCAAATCAGTCTCTTGCAGACAACATATCGATGGGTCTTGTTTTTTTTATCCAATCTGATAGCCTGTGTCTTTTGATTGGGGCATTTAGCCCATTTACATTCAGGGTAACTATTGAAAGATATGAATGTAGTGCCATTGTATTGCCTGTAAGGTGACTGTTACTGTATATTGTCTGTGTTCCTTTCTGGTCTATGTTGCTTTTAGGCTCTCTCTTTACTTAGAGGACCCTTTCAATATTTCTTGTAGGGCTGGTTTCGTGTTTGCAAATTCCTTTAGTTTTTGTTTGTCCTGGAAGCTTTTTATCTCTCCTTCTATTTTCAATGACAGCCTAGCTGGACATAGTATTCTTGGCTGCATATTTTTCTCGCTTAGTGCTCTGCATATATCATGCCAGTCCTTTTTGGCCTGCCAGGTCTCTGTGGATCAGTCTGTTGCCAATCTAATGTTTCTACCATTGTAGGTTACATATCTCTTCTCCCGAGCTGCTTTCAGGATTTTCTCTTTGTCTCTGAGACTTGTAAGTTTTACTATTTGATGTCAGGATGTTGACCTATTTCTATTGATTTTGAGAGGGGTTCTCTGTGCCTCCTGGATTTGATGCCTGTTTCCTTCCCCAAATTAGGGAAGTTCTCTGCTATAATTTGCTCCAATATACCTTCTGCCCCCCTCTCTCTTTCTTCTTCTTCTGGGATCCCAATTATTCTAATGTTGTTTCGTCTTATGGTATCACTTATCTCTCAAATTCTGCCCTCGTGATCCAATAGTTGTTTCTCTCTCTTTTTCTCAGCTTCTTTATTTTCCATCATTTGGTCTTCTATCTCACTGATTCTCTCTTCTGCCTCATTTATTCTAACAGTTAGAACCTCCATTTTTTATTGCACCTCATTAATAGCCTTTTTGATTTCGACTTGGTTAGATTTTAGTTCTTTTATTTCTTCAGAAAGAGTTTCTCTAATAACTTTCAGTCTTTTTTCAAGCCCAGCTAGTATGTTTAAGATCATCATTCTGAACTCTAGTTCCGACATCTTACTAATGTCCGTATTGATTAGGTCCCTGGCAGTTGGTCCTGCCTCTTGTTCTTTTTTTTGAGGTGATTTTTTCCATCTTGTCATTTGTCTAGAGGAGAATAGATGAATGAGAGAACAAAATGCTAACAGGGTAACCATGTCCCCAGAAAATATACACTAAACAAATCAAAAAGACCTGAAACCAGGGGGAAAGAAAGGGAAAGAAAGAAAAAAGAAGAAAATTAAAAAAAACAGAAAAAGATAAAAACAAACAAAAACAAAACAAAACAAAACAAAAACAGAATATGATCAAATATGATCAGGCTGGTGCATAGATCAGTGCCACACACTAGATTTTGGGCATATTTTGGTCTGTTAGAAATGCCTCCCAAAATTTTAAAGAAAGAAAAACTTATATATATACAAAAATAAGGATTAATACAATGAAGGGATGGAATATGACTGTAAAGATGAAAATTATAAAAGATTTTATAAAAGGAATTGATAAGATAAGAAGTTGGTTGAAAAAAGAAAGAAGAGGATTTAAAAAAAAAATGAGAGAATGTGATCAGGTAGGAGACTAGGAGAAAGCTATACACTAGAGATTTAGGGTATATTTTGATCCGTTAGAAGAAACTGTATCTCAAAATTTTAAAGAGAGAACAACTTATATATATATGCCAAAAATAAGGGTAACTACTATGAAGGGATAGAATATGAGTCTAAAAATGAAAAACAAAAAATGATTTTTAAAAAGCGATTGTTAAGATGTTGGTTTAAAAGGGGAAAAAGAAAAATTAAAAAAAGAGACGGTTAAAAAAATTAACTTTGAAAGACTAAAGAATCATGGGAAAAAAGCCATGAATTCTATATGCAGTATTCCCCTAGCGCTGTAGTTCTGCCATTCTTAATGATTGGTAAACTTGGTCTTGGCTGGCTGTTCTTGCTGATCTTCTAGGGGAGGGGCCTGTTGCCACAGTTCCCAAATGTGTTTGCTGGAGGTGGAATTGCCCTGCCCTTGCCGGGTAGGGCTAAGTAATCTGCTAGGGTTTGCTCTCAGGAGCTTTCGTTCCCTGCAAGCTTTCCGTACAGCTTTGGAGGACGAGAGTGAAAATGGTGGCCGACTGATCTCCACCCTAGAGGAGCCGAGAACTCAGGGCCCCACTCCTCAGTGCGCCCCCAGAAAAAAGTAGTCAATCACTCCTGTCTCCCCAGTCTCCGGCCGCACTCCCTGCTCACCCGGCCTGTGACCAAGTGTTTCTATCTCTGGCACATGACCCCATGTGGAGTCTCCAAACCCAGCAGATCCCTGTGGTGCGCTCCCGCGCTGCTCCTCCCAGGGGAGGAAGGGGAGTCTCCCCAGATCTGCTGCTTGTTGGGTCCCTGCTGGAAGAGCAGTGGCCTGACTGTGCTGCGGATCCCGGTTTATGGCAACCCTGAGCTGAGTGCCCACTCCTCGGCTCTGTCTCTCAGCCGGCTTCCCTGCTCCGATACCTGGGAGCTCTGCTACACTCAGGTACCCCCAGTCTTTCTGTGACCCCGTTGGTCCTGAGACCACACTGTCCCAGCGAGGTTTCCACCTCCCGCTTATCCACCGGAGCGACGTCCCTCAGTGGAGCAGACTTCTAAAAGTTCCGATTTTGTGCTCTGCTGCTTTATCACTTGCCAGTAGCGGCTGATGGAGGCCCCCTCCCCCGCCGTCTATTTTCCCGAATATCGCCTCGGGTTCACTTCTCCACACGTCCTACCTTCCAGAAAGTGGTCTCTTTTCTGTTCACAGAGTTGTTGCTATTGTTTTCTTCAATCTCCTGTTGAATTTGTAGGTGTTCAGAATGGTTTGATCCCTATCCAGCTGAATTCCTGGGACCAGATGAAATCCAGGTCTCCTACTTCTCCGCCATCTTGCTCCTCCCACCCCCGCATATAAACATCTTAACTAGGCACAGAAACTCTATATCTGGGGCTGGCAGGAGCAATTTTTAAAATATTTTTACTCATTCATTTTATTTTTTAATTTAAATTCAATTAGTTTTTGATATAATGTTCAATGATTCATTAGTTGTGTATAACACCCAGTGCTCATGATATCACATGCCCTCCTTATTTACCCATTCATTTTAAAGATTTATTTATTTATTTATTTGAGAGAGTGGGGGGGGGGACAGAAGGGGAGAATCTTCAAGCAGACTCCCCACTGAGCACAGAGCCCCACATGGGGCTCAACCCAGGGCTCCACAGGGGGCTCCACGGGGGGGGCGGGGCTTGGTCCCACAACCCATGAGATCACAACCTGAGCTGAAATCAAGAGGGTCAGTTGCTTAACTGACTGAGCCACCCAGGCACCCCGGAGGGATCTCTTAGAAAGCTTTTATGTCTGCTCAAATGCTCAAAGAATAAGCCAGAACCAAAGTACTAGCCTCAAAGTCTACCCTCAAAGGACTTGAGTGATCAGAGAGGCAGAGCATTCCCAGCACTCCATTTAACTCATTTCATTAGTGTGACATAACCCAGCAAAGTGAGCAGCTTTGCTTTTGATATTCTGACACTTTGTGCTGATTACCAACAGTGCAACCATGAAATGGCACTATGGGGAACACTTTTTAACCTATTTACCTAATTAGCCCATTATAAAGTGTAATGTGATTTCTTGCTGTATCCTGTCATTAGTTTTATGAGAATCTTTAAGAAATGACAGAGTCAGAAGGGAAAAGGAAGAGGCATATTGTGCTCAACTCCATATGCTTCCCAAGTGGCCCACACTGTCCTTGAATTTAACATGGTGCACGTGAAGCACCCCAGAGCTCAGCACAAAGCTTGACTGCTTTTCAGAATTGTGGGAAAAGGTCCCCCAAGCAATTTACATGCTCATGAAGATGATGTATAGAACCTAACCACTGCATATTCCATTCCAAAATAGCTTTGGGGAAATGAGCACTGATGTAGCTGTAAGGAATTAAGGTTTCAATCTCAGATGTGTCTTTGACTAGTGAAATGACCCATTTCACTTAACCCCTTGAGCCTCAGATGAATCTTCAGTTGCACAATGGGAATAAAAATACTCAGCAAGTCTAGTTATGGGCCTATAGCATCGTGACAAGCCCATGAGATAATGGATGTGGAAGTGTTTATTATAGTAATCACTAATATGTATTGAGTGTTTGCTGCATGCAAGACATCCTTGAGATGATTTCTCAATTACACAATTAAAATGATCAAAAACTCTCATTTATTCTGTTTTTTCAGAGACAACTTTCTAAAAGCAACATCCTCAGAGAAGTCTTCTCTGATACCCTCCAAAATAGGTATCTTTTGCTACTTTCTCATAGCATCCCTTCTTTCTCTTTTTAGCCCTCAAAACACATATAGTTATAACTTGTGGTAAGGATCTGACTTATTTAACTCTTTTCTCCCCCATAAGACTATAAATTCCATGAGGGCAGAGACCATGTCCATTTTGTTTACCCAATTCCTTAACATAAACTCTACCACATAAACAGTGTTCCATAGCTATGGATTGTGTGGGACTGATGAATAACAGACCTGTACCCCTGACACAAATAATACATTATATGTTAATTAAAAAATTAAAAAGACATAATAAAGCACAATCACAGTTTATTAGAAAAAAAACAAACAGTGCACCATAAATGCAGAAAGGGCAACTGCCTGCCTTTTAGAAGAGAGTACTTTCTGGAGGCCCATGTCACTGCAGATGGACTGTCTATATTTAAAAATAGAGCTGCAAAGCTATAGAGTGCCTAAACTAGCACCTTTCATTCCAGGTACTCTGTGCATTGTGGACAGAGCTTCAAAGAGGATTCACTCTATTGACTGGAGACTATACTAATAGGAAAATCAAATTAATGCTTTTAAGTTATGTTAATTATTTTATTTACTATTAACACATCTCACTATTATATATTGCAATATGTGATATTAGTCATCTTAGAATTAACACAAGGTATGGGGCACCTCGGTGGCTCAGTCAGTTAAGCGTCTGCCTTCAGCTCAGGTCATGATCTTGGGGTCCTGGGATTAAGCCCACATCAGGCTCCCTGCTCAGTGGGGAGTCTACTTCTCCCTCTCCCTCTGCCCCTCCCCCCATACATGCTTGCTCTCTCTCTCAAATAAATCAATAAAATCTTTTTTTTTTATTTGAGAGAGAGAATGAGAGAGAGAGAGAGAGAGAGAGAGCACATGAGAGGGGGGAGGGTCAGAGAGAGAAGCAGACTCCCTGCTGAGAAGGGAGCCCAATGTGGGGCTCGATCCTGGGACTCCAGGATCATGACCTGAGCCGAAGGCAGTCGCTTAACCAACTGAGCCACCCAGGCTCCCCAATAAAATCTTTTTTAAAAATAGAATTAACTCAAGGTATGAACAGCCTAGCATTGTCCTTCTTTCATTCACACAACACAGATTAATCAATTGCCTAGTATGTAGTAGGTGCTGTGATGGTCCCTTGTTAATATTTATAGAAAGAAGGACTAAACCTTATTCTTAGAGTTTTGAATAATAATTTGAGCACCAATACTGCATACCTCATACCATCCAATGCCAACCCCATTCTCCTAAGTGCCCTTGATAAGAGCACTAAGTGCAACATTGTTCTGTAGGAGGCATAGAGCCATAATGAAGAAAGCTCTGATCTGGCATGGAGTTGGCAGGTTTGGGTTAGGTCCTGCCTCCAACACTGGCTCTCTAAATGAGTTATCTGCTCCAATAATTCCCCTCACTAGCCTCAAATTCTTCAGTCAACAATGAAGAACTTGGACTATAGTTTCTCTAAAGCCCTTTCAGCTCTAGCATCTGTGACCCTCTCTCTGTCCCCTACACTCAGCATTGTGTTTGTTGCAAGGCACCTGTCATACAGGAAAGCCTGATCCCCCACAAATGGATCAGCACTCCTACCAGGATGTTAACACTGGTTACCTGAGGGGAGGAGGAGAATTAAAATTAATATTATTGTTATATTTAATCATATATGTTATAATACATAATATGTACTATAATATTATTATATATACTAGTATCATCATCATAGAAAGATAAAACGTTATGCCAAACTGAAAAATACACATGGTATAATATTAAATAAAGTGCAGAAAATAAAATTGCATCAATTCCAATACCACAAAAGAGTAAATATTGCAAATAGGTGTATCAGCCTTACATTGTTGGCTATGCCATTGTGCAAGCAACAGAAACCAATCAGGCTAATTTAAAAAGAAAAACAATTAAATAAGAGAATATTGGGAAATTCATTGAAAAATTCAGGGGCTTGAAGAACTAAGATTGGAAGCAAATTAAACATTTCCCAAATCACACCACAGAATGGCTTGCCCCACCCACTGACCCTGGACACCAGACCCTGGACATCACTGCCACTGTTGCTGCCCCTGAGAACCGTTCTTGCTAAAACTGCCAAAGCTTCCACAGAGAGGGTGCCCCTGGATCCACCTCATGTGTGCGTGGGAGCGTCTGACTGGCAGAGCCCAAGACACATGGCTGTGCTCTAGCTGCAAGGGAGGTGGGAAAGGCAGAAGCTGATGTGTTCAGTTTCGATGGTAGCATGCAGGGCCTGTTTCATAAGGTGGGGGACAGCCCATACAGCAGAAGGGAGCTTAGATGTTGGCTGGGCAATGAGAATAACCAGTGTGGATTGCATAGGCATATGAGAAAGGCCAGAGGGTCAAGGGAAAAATGGCAGCATTTATTTGACTAATTAATGAGAATGGGGAAAAGAGCTTGGGAAGATGGTGGAGTAGGAGGAACCTGAGCTCACCCCATCCCATGTTTTCAACTAGATATCATCCACATCCAAGTCAATAAATCAGAGAGCTATCCAAAGACTGGCAGAACAAACTCCACAACTAAATATAGATAAGAAGCTGCATCTGAAAGTTTAGGAAGGCCAGAAAAGCAGAGGTAGGCTGCCCATAGGAGGGAGGGAGCTGGGCACACACAGAAGGCAGAGAAACAGGCTCTCACACCAGGTAGCTCACATGGGGGAGAGTAATCTCCGTAATATTCGGCTTTAAAACCAGAGGGTCTGAGTTCTGTGAGTTTAAATAACCGGTGGGACTTGGAAACTAGACCTTTAAAAGTCAGTTGACTCAGCACTGGACAAGCAAAAAGGCATGTGAGAGCTGGTTTGCCGCCCTTAAAGAGACAGCAGTCTGCAAGGAAAGGTAGCATAACCCACCTACACTGTTGGTGGGAATGTAAGCTGGTGCAGTCACTCTGGAAAACAGTATGGAGATTCCTCACAAAGTTGAAAATAGAGCTACCCTATCACCCAGCAATTGCACTATTTATCCCAAAGATACAAATGTAGTGATCCAAACGGGCATCTGCACCCCAATGTTTATAGCAGGACTGTCCATAATAGCCAAACTATGGGAAGAGCCCAGATGTCCTTTGACAGATGAATGGATAAAAAGATGTGTGTGTGTGTGTGTGTGTGTGTATACACACACACACATATATATACACAAACACAATGGAATTATGCAGCCATCAAAAAAATGTGAAATCTTGCCATTTGCAACATGGAACTATAGGTTATTATGCTAAGCTTAATAAGTCAATCAGAGAAAGACAATTATCATATGATCTCACTGATACGTGGAATTTAAGAAACAGGGCAGAGGATCATAGGGGAATAGAAGAAACAATGAAACAAAATGAAACCAGAGAGGGAGACAAACCATAAGAGACTCTTAATCATATGAAACAAACTGAGGGTTGCTGGAGGGGAGGAAGGTGGAGGGATGGGGCAACTCGGTGATGGACATTGGGGAGGGTATGTGTTGTAATGAGCACTGGGTATTATTTAAGATTGATGAATCACAGACCTGTATCCCTGAAACAAATAATACATTATATGTTAACTTTAAAAAATACATCCAAATATATGTTTATCCAGTTTTTGAAAGAAAGAAAGAAAGAAAGAAAGAAAGAAAATGATGACAGAGTTTGCAAAACTACTGAGCAGGGAGCTTCATCTTTCTGAATCTGATGATTATACTTTTTGACATATCATTTATGCTTTTTTTAATTCATTAAATTAATGGGTCTATTAGTAATCATAAATTTTAAATCAACAAGACTTTTATCTGTAACCATATGTGAATTTTGGTGGATTCAGAAAAATAGAATGTATACATTGGAAAAAAAAAAAGCCCCATGTGCTTAATGAATTAATTCAATAAACAATAAATATTATTCAGATTATATATATATATATATATATATATATATATATGTCAAGGACTTGTCCACTCCAACACTGCTGGCCTTGGCCCTGCACTCAGGTCAAATTTTATTAAAGTCCTGAGAGTACCCTGTCCAAGCACTTGGTGCATAGCCACCCCAACCTGCACACATCCATCTTGCTGCACTCAGCTGGATGCCCCCAGCCATGTTGCAGTCTGCACACACCGCCAGGTAAAGAGCTGCCACAGCTTGCCACCTAGTAACCACACAGGGCCCAGCTGCCACTCCGCACCCAGCCACATCCCATCAGCCACCATTGCACACTGTGCCCAGCCTCATGCCCCCAGCCACCCAGGTGTACAGCCCTCAGCTGCCACAGGGCTTCTGGGATCCAGCATAAGACCCAGCACAAATTTTGATAACATAGACACTCTGCTCCCAAGTTCCCCAGTGGGCATGCCCTTCCCAGAGCTGGCCTGACTGGGTCCCACTAACTCCACAGAGAACAAGCACACCCCACAACAGTCTGTCAGAGCAGATGACTTAACTGAAAGGAAAACTGACTCGGACAAAACAGCAGGATGTAAGCAACACACAAAGGATACTGTCCTGAAGGGCCAGATCCTGGGGAACAGAGGACACTGCACTGCAAGGCAGTCCAGGACCTTTTCTTCATAAAATCACTACTTTTAAAAGCAAAGGATACAGCTGACTTTCTTTTTCTGTTTTGCTTTGTTTAGGTTTTTTTTTTTTAATCTTATGTTAGTCACCATATATTACATCATTAGTTTTTTTTCTGTTTTTCTTTTAATTTTATTATGTTATGTTAGTCACCATACAATACATTATTAGTTTTTGATGTGGTGATCCACTATCCATTGTTTTCGTATAACACCCAGTGCTCCATGCAGTACATGCCCTCCTTAATACCCATCACTGGGCTAACCAATCCCCCCTCCCCTCTAAAACCCTGTTTGTTTCTCAGGTCCGTAGTCTCTCATGGTTCATCTCTCCCTCCAATTCCCCCCCTCCCCCGCCAATTTTTCCCTTCCTTCTCCTAATGTCCTCCATGTTATTCCTTATGTTCCACAAATAAGTGAAACCATATGATAATTGACTTTCTCTGCTTGACTTATTTCACTTAGCATAATCTCCTCCAGTCCCATCCATGTTGATGTAAAAGTTGGATATTCATCTTTTCTGATGGCTGAGTAATATTCCATTGTATATATGGACCACATCTTCTTTATCCATTCATCTGTTGAAGGGCATCTCGGCTCTTTCCACAGTTTGGCTATTGCGGACATTGCTGCTATGAAATTTGGGGTGCATATGGCCCTTCTTTTCACTACATATGTGTCTTTGGGGTAAATACCCAGGAGTGCAATTGCTGGGTCATACGGTAGCTCTATTTTTAAATTTTTGAGGAA
>NW_022589732.1:25198033-25219884 GCF_004348235.1 Phoca vitulina | reverse complement strand
ATGGCAAATAACCGTCCAAGAGGTCAGGAAAGGAATGGAGGCCACCCGGAGAGCAAGTTCAGCACCCAGGGCTGTCTGAAGTCAATCCGCTCATCCTGAGCAGAGCTAGGAGCCCATAACTAGGCCCTGTGGGAGGGAGCCCCCTTCCCACTCCTCGGTCCCCTCCCATCTGACTTTGTCCCTCCATCCATCCGCCTGGAGTCCCGAGTGTTGCTGGGCCCCCAGGACTGCAGCAGGTGCAGGGTTCTGGCACCTTCTCTTTAAGCCTTCAGTGCACTGGTCCCAGGCCTTAGTCAACCAGGAACCAAAGGGTCTGAGTGTCACTGGGACCTGCGTCTCTGCACACCAACTCGGTCCCAAGCCCAGTCCTGAGTGTGCAGCCCCAGACCCCCAGCCCAGGCTGCTTGGGGTCGGTAATGGGCGTGGCCTGGTGCTTCCATGTAGGAAAGCAGATACTTTAAATGTTTGTAAAATGACTGCGACTCTGTGCACACCCTCCCGCCGCCTTTAAATCCCCAGAGGACTTTTTCTAAAAACGTTCCCTTCTAGACTGGTTCTCCCTATACACATATACAAAATGACACGGCAAGACTCAGTCTAGTTTCTTAATCTTGAGCCAAACCCTGGCTCCCCTCTGAGATCCTGAGTCTCTTCCTTTGTTGCCTTATCCCAGGGCAGCCCACTAGTTCACAGATGGTGGTACTGCTAGATCTGCCAGGAAAATCAGGCCACCTTACCTTCCCCCACTGCAGGTGCTGCCCACAGTCCGAGAACTGTGTCCCAGTGCGTGTAATCTGCGTGTCCCCCTCGAGAGGCTCTGTGCACAGCAGCTCCTTTCCTTTTCACAGCCACCTCACCAGAGACGGCACCTGTCATTTACACAGAGCCCCCAGACAGCCAGACACTGTCCTAAAGGCTTTATACAACTAACACCTCCATGGGGGAAAAAGCCAAAGCCACACAGTTAAGTCACCTGCCCAGACTGGCCTAGGTGTGAAGCTCTAGGGCCAGCACCGAAAGCCCAGTGCCTCGCTGCCATATGACCGCCTCTCTATCCTGCAAGGTGGTCACGTCTCTGCATGTCACAGCTGTGGGAACTGAGCCTCTGAATTTAGTGATGGACTCAATGTGACAGGGTTGTGGAGAGGTATGGCAGGGCAGTGAATGACCCCGGGGGAGGCTCACATCCAAGTGCATGCTCTGACCCGTGTACCATACTGTCAGGGTGATAGGGAAATATGTGGAATGTATTTCTGTTCACAGTGCAGTGGGTTAGACGTGCAAACAGTTGTGAATGTCAACATCTTACTTTCCTAATACACTGATTACAGACCTCGGGCATGTTTGCTGGGAAAGGGTTTCTCCAGAGAACAATTAGAGCTGGATACAGATGGGCCTTATGATACATTCATGGTCACGGAGCTCCTGAGCCTTTGACCCTACCTATAGAGGGAGCGCCACCAGGGAGGGGTGTGTGACAAAGCTGGGACACGGCTTCACTCCTCCAGGAAGGCTGAATTTGACAGCCGACTATCAAGCCAGTGAACTTTGGGAAGGTCTCAGATGATAACTCTGGGATTATGACGGCAGCTGGCTCCCCGGTGTTCTGCAACCCTCCCTCCCCCCAACCCAGAACTCACACAATCTTTCTCTCACACACACACACACAGAGGCATGCCCAAGCACGGGCAAGGACATGCGCACACACGTACACATTCCTCATGAAGCAGCAGGAAATGCAGTAATGGAGCAAAGGCTGCAAAGCACCGGAGATTAGGGCTAGCGAGCCGCCACTGGCCAGCAGGTTCAAGGTTAGTCCCTTCACTGGGCAGCCCGGAGCTGATGGAGGAAGGCACTGGTCACTGGCTTCGATCATCAAATAGTAGGAAGGCAGAGAGGAAGGAGATCCCCCTCAGCCCCCAGGACCCCCCCACTCACCCCTTGACACTTGCACCACAGATTCAGGGTCTCTGTTTCCCTCCAGGGTCCCCCACCACATGGGACCCCTCGCTCCTCCCAGCCGCCCCTGGCAGATCCGGCCTGCAGCTCCCAGGGACAGGCTCAGGCACTGGGGGGAGGATGGGCCTCAGCACATGTGCCCCACAGTCATCTCTTGACCAAATCAGAGGGCTCCCACAGCAGCTGCTAGGTCTAGAATAATCTATTCGCGTTCTGGAGTAAATAAGCAGAAATAAAGAAACTAGAAATAAAGATAAAAGATTCCAGTCTATTCTCGAAAGCAACACATCCATGCACCTGTACCACGCAAGTGTACTGACCTATAATGAAACCACAAACCTTTACCCACTGCTAGGAAAGAAGATTTGAGAACATAAAAACCTAGACCCCATTGTCAGCTCTTCCCAGAGGAACTCATGGGCTTAGTTCTCCTTTAGAGGAATTGTAACGAACATGTTTAGGGAAAACTGATTTTTAAGTTCACGCACAAATACACACACACACGCACACACACAAAAAAAAACAGTTAAGAATAGTTTAGGAGTTTTTGATGTGATCCTGGGGCAGGGATGGTGAGGGTCCTGCCAGATGACCGAGGCCCTGCCCATGGGCCCGAGACAAACTGACCACAGTGTTGAGAAGAGATGCACTGCAGTGTTGGAATTCAGCTCGGGAATGTGATGTGACAAAGGTGGCATTTGAGAATGGGTGGGTCTGGATGTGTGAAAAGGAGAGGCGGGGGGTTGGGGGGGCACAGCTCTGGAGTTCAGGAGCGTAGAGGGCACAGCTCCGGGTTGCCTGGGTCCGTGCAGGGCAGCTTGGCACTACGCCAGGAGCCTGGTGCTGGCACGCACACCTGGCAGTGGGAGGCACAGGTCACAGTGGGAGCTGGGGGGTCCTCTCCTCAGAGATGATCCTGTGCAGCCTGGACTAGGACAGTGCCAAGCCAGGTGACCAGGGGAACCGACACAGTCGAGTAGGCCTAAAAGGGAGCCTGAGGGCCTGGATGGTCCGTGGGTGCACAGGAAGGTGAGAATGGACAGGTGGCCAGAGACACAGGTGGCTCAGGAAAGGGTCTGACCTTGGCCGAGTAGATCCTGAGGCTGGGCCTGGTGACCTGGAGGCTGGGAAGACCTGGGGAGAAGGAGGCGGGGAAAGTGAGCAGGGATAATGTGGGTAGCCAGCTGGAAGGTGGCCGCAGAACGCATGCCTGGGCTATGGGTCTGGAGGTGAGAATGGCCAGCTAGGGAGTAGAGATCATAAAAGGGATTGCTAAATAAATGATCAAAGAACTTGCTATACGCAGAGAGTTCAAGATTCTATTCAGAGTGGTCATCATGGGTGGTTGGAAACAAGCAACTTCTATTTCCTCATGCATGTTTGTCTGTATTGTCTGGGTTCTCTGCAATGGGAAAGTGTTACTTTTATGATCAGGGAAAGCAAAAATACTTATCTATGAAAGATAAAATATTAACTTGATGGACACTAAGGTGATGTTACATAGAATGTGGCCTACAAAGTGACAGTTTACAAAGTAAACTTTCCCACCAGGGAAAGTCACTGAGAGGAATCCTTGCCCATCTCTGGGCTCGGCTCCACTCTGCACAGAGGAGTGCAGGTCCCCAAGTGTGTATTTCCCGAAAGTTTCATTGGCTCGACATCCTTGTGGGTGTGAAAAAGGACAAGGTCAGGCTCCAGGTGTCCCAGGTTTGTTAAGAACATACTTAGAAATCCAAGGGGTCTTAGGAGTTTTACGTATGTTGTTTTTCTAATGTGGCTACATTAGGAGGGAAAAACCAAGATCATTCTAAGGGGTTCGTAAGGATTTTTAAAATTAGAGTGATGATGATGACAGTCTCAGTAAGAGAAAGCAGCAGTCGGCTCCCTTTTTGACTCACAGGAACTCAAGGTAACCCTCTGAATGAATGAATGACAGGTTCACGGAAGCCCCAAGTCTGCCCACTACATGGAGCACCTGTGGGGACTGAAGGGGCTTTCTGGAGACCAGCAGGCCCCCACAGATCCAGCAGGGGGATCAGTGGGGTTCTGGGCAACAGGAAAAGCACGGGCTTAAGTAAACAAGCTGTTCGGCAGGCCCAGCAGCTGGAGAAACCATAGCTTTCTGCTCCAGTGTCTCCTCAGCTACCGTCTCTCTCTTCTCTTCCCTACAGGGTCGGTTCTTCAACACCCTAGTGAAGTCCCCCTGCAGGCAGTTGCCCTGCTGCCCAAAGATCTGCCTTCCACCCACCCAGACATGCCTCCCCGTCAACAACTGCTGCTCACGGTACCAACACCCCTCACCCATGTGCTCCCAGATCCCCTCCAGAATGCTGCCGCTGATCTCTCCCCCTGCCCGAGCGGTCTGTGGAACCACTTTGTCACTCACGCCCCCTTAGCCCAGCCTCTAACGCACCAAAACCCCAAGATTATTAACAGCCCTTTGTGCACTGAATTAGACATATGTATCGAGTCTTGGTTTACAGTCAGAGGAGTTGGAATCTGTTGCTGATCAGCAAGCGAGGTTGTTACCTGGAGAACATCGCTCCACCGTGTGAGACATACAGTCCATACTGCTCCTGCCAGGACAAAGCACCCTGGTGTCCTGGGGATGCAGACACGGAAGCCTCCCACTCCCCACAGCCTGCTCTTCATCTGTCACCAAGGGCTGCGACGCCTGGGGTTTTGGCCAAATTCTGCTCCTTGAAAAAAGTCCCAAATGTCTCTGAAATATGGATATGATGCTGTGTCTCGTTCCCTAACTTCATGCAGAGAGAAAGACTAGAGTTTCTCCCCTCCTTCACTCCACGTTCTTGGTTTTCATAGTTTGGCTACCCACCTTTTGAATGTGTCCTAGAAAGAGGCAAACACCCCTAAAGCTCACCAAGCTGCCAGGGCAACTTCTCTTTCCAGACACCCCAAATGGTCCCTAAGCCCAGAAGAACTTTAGAGGAGCCTCTCCATTTCCCTCGAGAATGTAAACCCTCCCTTATTTGCCGTTAGCTGTTGGCAGGACATAACCAGTCATCTCCAACCCATGCTGATAGGAAATTAAAGTCCTCTCCGCCTTCATGCTCATATCCTCGAATGTCATAATTATGCTTTTCGGTGGAATTTCTGTAAGACAAACATAGGGAAAATATGTCAGGTTTGGGTTTTTAATCTGTATGGATTAAAGTGGCTGGTTATCGATGACCATCATTTTTTAAAAAAAATAAAAGGTTTTCCTGGCATGGCTTGTGTGTATGTATGTGGAGACTGTTTGCAGTGTAACTCTCCAAAACATTTGTATCTGGAGCTGCTCTTTCTCGTGGACCGCTTCCCCACCTCCCCGTCCCGTCACGGCTTGGGGCCCAGATCTGTGTCCCGCCACCAGCCAGGATGGGAGCCGTGAGAGAGAACATCTCCTGCCCCATCGTGGGCCCTTTGCACGTCCACCAGCACAACCGTCTGCTAAGCTGTTTATAATAGGGCTTTTCCTGGCACAAAATGCCAGGCACACGGTGTCTCAGAGAAATAAGCCAACTCAAAATGGAGGAAGTAGAAGAGGAGGCTTAACCCTGTGGCACGGGACTCGGTAGTTCCAGTGGGGCCCCGTTCCGCGACCCGTACCAGAGCAACTATATAGGTGCTTGAAAGAGAACAAGCAACTGCTCCATGACGTCCCTCATGGAATGTGAGGCCCTAGTCAGTGTTTTGGTTCGCTCTGGTGTTACAAGAGTGAAAATCACAGGCGGTGTAAACACAGAACGTGGTAAGGAGGGGCGCCAGATGCCTGGCTAGCAGGTGGCCCCGCCCCTGTGCGGCCCCGTGGGGAAGGGTCCAGACAGGTAGGTCACAGATGCCTGTGCAGTGTGGGATGAGTTCCACTGGTTCTTCACTGAGCTGCTGGTGCCTACGGGTCATGCACAAATGAGCCAAGAGCCGCCGCATCCAGCTTTAAAAAGCTGCCTCGACTGTCAGTCTTTTGAGGATTGGGAAAAGAATGTCTATTGTACTCATGATACCAAGAAAAGTGTGTGAAACATTTTTTTATTGGACATAAAGGGAGTTAAAACAACATGAAAGTGTATAGAGAGATTTCATCTCTTCTCGAGAAGTGGAGTATTTTGTCTGTAACTGGTGAAAGCATGACCCCGGCCTGAGAGGTCCAAGGACACTTTTCTGAAACTAGCTCCGTGCTCCGCCGTTATATCCATGTAGAACCGTAAGGTGGCGCCCGTCTCAGAGCCTCTGTGACCCTGTGGAGAAGGGTATCGTCCTGACTGAAACCAACATGCCTGTTCGTTACCGGACGCTGAGAGCCTTCTTACTCTTAGCCAGTATGAAGTAGGGCTCATCACTCCTTCCTCATGCCTGAGCTGAGGAGGGAAGTAGGCATGGACATCTGAGAGGAACACTGGCCTGCCCCTGGCCCCCCGCAGCCACTGACCCTTGCCTTGCTTCTGGTGCTGAGAGTATCAGGAGGCAGCAGGAAAAGGGAGTCTCTTTGGAGTCCCCTTCCCGGGCCCACACTCCCGCCCTGTCGTCCCAGGTTCCAGCTCAGCAGATCTTCTGGCTTGTCATCAAGCGGGGGCTCCTCGCCTTCTCAAAGGGGAAAGGGGCATAGCCCACCACTGGCAGCTGACTTGCAGGTCACCTGTCTCCACCTCCTGCCCGAGGTTTTTGGGCAGGGTAGGACATTTTTAGAAAATAAGTCTGACATCTGATCTGTCCCGAGCTGAAACGTGTACAAGGGGGAATATACTGGGCAATGCTTACTCCTTACCTTAGACATTTTCTGAGTGCCTCTTGGTGTCACGTGAAGTGGCCCCTGTAGACACAGAGTGGACCTCTGAGCCTGGGCCAAAGCGTGTGCTTCTGGAAGCCAGGAGCCTCCCTCAGACCCCACCCGGCTCAGCCACAGACCTCCTTCATGAGCGTGCAAGCCGCGGCGCACGCACGCCCGCCTCCATGTGGGAGGGTGCACACGTAACAACTCCTCCCCTGTCCTTGTCCGTGCAGCGGGCCCGGGATGTCAAGGCGGTCAGGGTGGCAGAAGGAAACTTTATTTCTCAAGCACTGCCCGGTGCTTCTCGCTGTGCTGTGCTCGGCGATCTGCTCCCGTGGTAAGGTAGTCTACAGAAACGTCCACTCAGTTCCCTCGCTCTCCCTGTTTCCCATTCCACACTCCAAGCAGGTCTCCAGGCCCTTGGTACGGCCTGACTGTTTGCATTTGGAAACAAGTGGTCTGAGGTCCATCTGTCTTCCACCTTGTGTCAAGGCAGCAGCTCCTGAGGGGCGGTGCTTAGTGTCTCAGAGAGAGGGGGTAGAGTGGACAAGGAGTGAGGACAAAGGTCTGGGGCCATTGCCACCTGCCAGAGGGGAGGCTGGGTGGTGATGGGCCCAGGGACCCAGCCTTGCCAGCGCCACCAGGACAGAAGTGTGGCACTGGGTGGCTTGGGGACAGCCATGCAGGGCCTCCTGCAGGACAGGACTTTGGCCCAATGCTGGAGGAGGAGGAGCCCTCGGAGCATATGACATCTACACTCTTCAATATGAAGAATTCTAGTGTGAAATTGTGAATCTTTCAGATGAACCACAAAGCTCACAAAAATTTCACAGACCACTTCAGAGTGTGCCCTCTGCTTGTTCACATCCCCTGTCAATCAAGGAATTTCCATGGAAAAGTTGGAGGCATCCTGCCATAAGGGCCCTGCCTGCAGGAGACCACAGCCTGACCGCACACCAGAGAGCAGCCGAACAGAGCAACAACAGCTGCGGGTCCGGACCTGTGGTCAGAGAGGCAGCCAAGCCCTGGCGGGAGCAGACCCTGGAAAACCCGTGGGAACAATGCCTTCTCTCTCGGGCTCTCCTGCAAACGTGGCCTCCTCTGGGCCTTGTGGTCTCCGGACTCTGTCCCTCCAGCGCTCTCGCCCCCGTCTCCACCTCCCCGTGCACTTAGCTGCCCAATGGCCCCAGTCCCCGGTTGCCGGTCCTCTGCTCAGGTTGACTGGCTGCTCTCCAGTGTCGCGTGGATGCGAGAAGGATGTGCATGTGGGCACACGGCTGCTGTGAAGCCCAGCACCGGGTGTGGGAGCAGGGTGGAGGGTGTGACCATGGGCTGAGCAGGTGCTTCCAACGTTGTCTGCCACATGCTGGGCAGCCTGATCTGTCCCTCAATGAGTGGTGCCCTCATTGCCCTACATCCTTTCTCCCACTTTCTTTGTCTTCCTGATGCCCCAAGAAGCTGAGCCATGTGAGCAAGTAAGAGCCCTTCGGGGTCCGCTCTCACCTGCCCCCGGCTCCTGCCCCTTCTCTTAGGGTCCCACGCCTTCCTGCTGCCTCTGACCTACAGCCTGGGCCTGTGCCAGCTGGGGGAGGGGGGCTGGGCTTGCGCAGTGTGGGGAGACAGAGAAGTCCGGTCCCTCACATGCAGTCTGAGCTCAGTTAGCCACAGACGGGACGTGAAGTGCGTCTCCATCCAGCAGTACTGTGTTTGTACGGGCTGCCATAACAAGGTGCCAGAGACTCGGCAGCTTAAACAGCAGAAACTCATTTTCTTACAATTCTGGAGGCTAGAAGTCCAAGATCAAGGTGTCTGCAGGTCTCATTCTTGCTGAGGCCTCTCTCCTTGGTTGGTAAACAGCCATCTCCTCCTGCGCCTTCACAGGCTTCTACTTTGTGTGTGTCCGTGTCTTCATCCCCTGTTTAAGGACACCAGTCATATTGGAACAGGGCCCACCCTAGTGACCTCATTTAATTTTATTATCTCTTTAAAGACCCCATCTCCATATAGTCACATTCTGAGGTACTAGGGGATTAGGGCATCCACAGATTAATTTGGTGAGGACACAATTCAGCCCATAACAGCCATTTACCAACTGATATTGTCAGGAGTCCCTTTTCAAGTGGTGGGTTCTGGGGGACACGGGGGATCCTGTGAAAAGATCCGTGGTTAAGGACAAGCTGGGTGACCACAGGCAGGTCACTCTCCCCTCTGTAGAGACGACAGCTATGTGGAGATTGAGCGTGATGATGTGCGTAGTGCCCTGCACTCACACACACAGTGAGGGCTCCCACGTGGCAGGTCCTGCGTGACAGCTCCCTGGGAATTTGAGGCAATGCTGGGTCGGGACCCAATTACTCAGGTCAGACAGCAAGATCGGGAAGGGACCTTGGGGACTCATCATCTCCTTTGACAAATGAAGAGCTGAAGAAGAGCGTGTTGGTGCCTCGACATTCTGGGGGCCCCTGCCCCATGTTCATGACCCTTATGGCAATTCTGGGGCTCCAACAACATACAGAATGCCCAGTGTTGCAGCCTGTGAGGCCAAAGGTCACCTGGGATTCTCAAGTCCAAAAATGCAATTTCTTGTAACTAGAAATCCTGAATTTCATTTTTTTCTTTCCCGCTACCCATGGGTGGTGGACATCCCTGGGAAGCAAACTCTGGCTCAGGAAGCAGATGGCTGGCGGTGAGAGGTGCTGGCCACGCAGACAGGAGGCCATAAAGGGGAAGAAGGTTAGGGACAGGGGCCCTGCTTTCGGTGGGCCAGGGCCAGGGGCACCCTCCAAGGTGGGCTGGGGCTCAATCAGCGCAAGTCCCCTGGGCACAGGAGGCGATGTGCATCTCCTGCAATGCCCCCCTCCCCAGGGGCCTTCCTGCCTTGTAGCCTCGGGCATTCGGTGCTCAGTGGCCTCATTGAGGATGGGCATGAGGATGACGGGAGGTCAGTGTGATGTGGTAGATTGTTCCAGGAGATGGCGCTCAGAGCTTACATTCGTTTACTAGTGCCACTCAACCGTCAGTGTTAGAGAGCCGTAGAACAAATACGGAGACTTCTGTGTCACTACTTAGTTAATTGCATGTCCATTAGGTGTCACTTTCTGTCACACCGTCAATGGTGACACTGTTTTTCCCTTTTCTGGAAACTGCTGATATTTCTTTAAAACCTGGAGAAATGGGAGGGTACTTGGCAGGGAGTGGAGGGGACCCTGCAGTGCCCTAAACCCTCAGCATGCACTTTTCCAGCCCACAGGCCTCCCACATCGCCTCCTGTTCTAAGAGCAGACTCCCAGCTGGGGCGGTTGGGTCTGTGCCAGGGGCCCGCTCCAGCCCCTGTGCCAGAGCCCAGTGGGCCCCAGTGCACGGACCCCGCTCACTGTCAAGGACTCAGGGCAGAACCCTGCCACTCTGCTGTGCCACTCTCTGCCCTCTTCCCCCAACCATCCCTCTCTTTCCCTTTGGCTGTAGACCTCATACTCGGCTGACACAGCCATGCAGCCCAATGCCTGCTGTTACCCCAGCAAACCTTGACCACCATGGGATGTCCCTTCCAATGTCATGACCTCTTATCCTTGACCTCTCAGCCTCCACCTCCCTGCACTGCAAGCCACCTGCCCACCCGTGACGACACCCTGAGCCTTGTAATCCACTGACCGCACAATTAAGACACCTGCCTCTCACCAACACCATGTACACATCCAGTTTATTGACTTAATACTCCCACCCCGTTGTTTTTTAACCCCATCAGGACCTCCCACCCATAGTCATTCCCATTTTCTTTCCAGCACAGGCCCCAGGCCCCAGCCCCTAGGTCAATCTCACTCCAATATGCTGCTCTTCCTTGGTCCCATTTCTTTGTGTCACACACTCAGGGTAAAACCTCTGAGTTAACTGGATGAAACCAATTGTTTGCCTTTCTTGTGCCTGTCCTGAGCTACTGAATGCCACTGGGGGAAAACATACAGCCTTGCCAGGCTGGTGCCCTCAGAAGTTAATGCCCACCAGTCTCCACTGAAGTCTCAGTGCTTCACAAATTCCAGCTAGAAAATAAGAAAAGCCATTTTCTAACTGCCAGAAATGTAAGAAGAAGAGGAGGAGGAGGAAGAAGAAGAAATTTGAAGTTAAGTCAATTCACAACAGTGAGTGGTTCTTAGGCATTGAACACTTGAGCACAAGACTTATGGCTAAAGAGTCAAGGCCCTCTGACCCAATGAGTTGAGAGGTGAAGTCTCAGCTCTCAGGCACGCAGAGAGCTGGATCTGCTCCCTTTTATGTCAGAGCTGTTGAGGGCAATGCTCCCCATAAAACAAGATGAAAATCTTCATCCCAAGCCCAAGCCAGGGCACAGAGGAGGGCCACGTGCCCCAAGCTCCAGTGGGAGATGAGGGTCCCAAGTCAGCAGTGTGGTGTGCGTGGTGTGGGAAACCTGAGCTGAGAAGCTAGCGTTAAAGTCCATCTGGACCTAACAGAATCTCCAGCTTCCAGCAAAACCAAATATGACCTTGTCCCTCTGGGATGCCTCCCCCAACCAGAGTACTGGGGGGTCTCATGGGAAACATTTCCTGCTAAAGAAGAGCTCAAGGGGGGAAAAAAATCCTAGGTATCTAGCCAAGGAGAGCCAGCAGATAAAAGAAACAAATTCAGGGCCCAGAAAGTAGAGATAATAGAGCAACCTAAAAGGGAAATTACAATAAGAGTGTGTGAAATGTTCAAACAAAATAAAGAAATAAAAACTATAAGACAAGAACAACTGGGGCACCTGGGTGGCTCAGTCGTTAAGCGTCTGCCTTCGGCTCAGGTCATGATCCCAGGGTCCTGGGATCGAGCCCCGCATCGGGCTCCCTGCTCCGCGGGAAGCCTGCTTCCCCCTCTCCCACTCCCCCTGCTGTGTTCCTGCTCTCGCTATCTCTCTCTCTGTCAAATAAATAAATAAAATCTTTAAAAAAAAAAAAAAAGACAAGAACAACTAATTATGAAAATGGTAGAGTTTAAAGACGATCAAAATTTTAAAATGGCACTAAATTAGAAATCTAATATGACTCGACATAATTGAAGAGAAAAAAATGGACTAAATCGAGAGATAGATCTGCAGATGCCATCCCTGTTGACTGAGACAGAAACCAGAGAGGGAAATTAATAAACGAGGAAAGAATGAGAAGCTGCAGCCATGGCAGCTCATTCTTTTATCCCCAGGGTCAAAGGATAAAACAAAGGCGCTGGAGCTCAAACACACAAAGGAACAAAGCCACGTTTGCTGACTCACCAGGCCAGAGAGCAGACACCAGGAGAGAAACCCACTGAGTGGTCTGCTAAGAGGGAGATTCAGCAGACTCTCTAGAAGGTTCTGGAAGGACTGGTGGGGCTGATCAAGGATGGAGAACTAGCGCTCTGGATGGGACAGAATGAGTTCCGGGGTCTGTACACAACTGGTTAAAACAAGCTCCGTGTTCCTGGACCGGGGTGTCTTCACTCAGGCCTGACTCATCAGGGTGACTCCAAGTCCACGATCAGTACTCAAGATGGATACCAGCCATAGATTAATTTTTATCCCAATGACGATTTCAAACCTCTGCCTACCTCTGACCTCACTACTTCACCCCACACTCAGCACCTGCAATCGCCCCCAGACAAAAACAACCTCAGAGCACATGGAAAGAATGCCCCCTCTTTTCTGACAGGCCCCCATTCCCAGCCCATTTCCCTTAAATGTCACAACAGAGCGTTTGGGTTTTCCTTCCTAACTTATGTCAGAGTCTCTGCTTATGCCCTGGCTCCCACTCCCCACCTGCTTCTTATGGAACTGGTGTCCCTGTTCTGTTCTCTCTCCTGCATCTTCACTCCTTCTCTGCACCCCAAGAGCCTTTAAACACGTTTAATGCCCTCCTTCCTTAAAAACCCCTTCCTTGGCCCACACACCTTTCCAGAGAAGGCCACCCTCTGCGTGTGTTGCCTTCATACCAGCCCCATGGCTCCCACGGCGCCCACGCCCACACGGTACCCTCCCACACCCACTCTCAGCTGAGTGGGAACACAGCAGCTCCCGTCACCCTTTGTGCCATGAGTGAAATATGCAGCTGGGGATCTTGGCAGCCCACAGGAAGATCATAACATTGCTCAAGAGAAGTCTAGCTCAGCCTGGCTAGGTACGCAGCACCCCCAGGTACTGGGCCAGCTTCTGCCAGCCTTGTGGCTGGGTGTGGTCTTCACACCATCTGCCCGGGCTGTGGGAAGGACAGGCTACCATGATTTCCCCCATGAGGAGCCCACACAGAGTATTCAGATAGGCACCCCAGGGGGTGCCTAGCTGTCTGTTCCATGGGACCCCCAGGCCAGGGCTCACTCATCAGGGCTCAGGGAGCAGCGTGGTTTCAGACACCCTCTTCCTGCCGGACTCAGTGACACCACGGGCCATCTCTGGCCAGGTGATCCAGAGATAGGGGTCACTGCGGATGGGATGGAAACCCACATCCAGGGCCAGCGAGCTGCCCACATCTACCCAGGAGTGAGGAAAGGCCATTCAGGAGGGGGAAATAGGCACAAGGGCAGAATGTGGGTACAAGTGGGCAGGTGAGAGGCTCCAGAATTGGCATGAGGACAGGGGCCCACGGTATGGGGGACCCAGTGGATGATCCAGGGATGGGGCTGCGGACCCCAGGGACCCTGCAGGGGCAGGTGGGGGTCTTGGGGCTTTCGTCTCTGGGGTGGGAGGTGCCCAAGTGATTCCAAAGGGCAGCCAAGGTTCAGAACCACTGACAAGGAGAGGGAAGAACAGAGGGCCTAAGAAGGAGTCCTGGGGGCCAGTTAGGGTGGTAATAATGAGACTAAAATGGATGGCAAAGGGTGTGGGATATCCCAGAAGGGAAGCAAGAGATGGGCTTGGGAAAGAAGGTGAGGTCCTGGCTGCTGGGGAGGTCAGAACAGAGCCTGAGAAGAGAGCACAAGCACTGTTGAGGCCTGGTCTCCTCTGGGCACCTCCTGGGTCACTGTGCACTGTAGACCCTCAGAGGGCCAGGTCTCTTCTGCACTAATCTCTGTGGCCCGTCCTGGTCTCAGGGCCCGGCATGGCTCTCCGGGCTCTGCTCAGGGCCCACCAGGCTAGTCCTCTCTAAGGTCATCCTCATAACTAGACTTTGACTACAGCCTCCCGGAGGGTACCTACTTCCCAGACACGCTCATGCCATGGTGCGGGCACCTCCCCAACACGCACATGGGCATGGGCAGCTAAAGTCCCAAGAAGCCCCACCAATGAGGGCACCTTGCTTCTGACCCAAGGACTGCCGAGGAAGATGGGGAGTCTGGGCCCCCAAAGGCAGGAGTAGGCCCTCGCTCAGTCCGCGTGACCAGAGGCAGGCCGAAATCTTCCTCCTCTGACGGCATCCCACGGGGCTGTATAGTAGCGATCCCTAGGCCTCTGGCCACTCTGGGTGGTGGCTGTCCTCCCCGCCTCAACCCCAGCCTATGCAGGCTGGCCCAGCTGTCCCCACCCACCCCAGCCCACACTTTCAGAAAGAACAGCCTGGAAACACTGTATGTGTAGAGCAAAGAGTATTGGACTCAGGGTCAGGAAACCCCAGGATTTTGCATCAAGGGACACCTCGTATCTGTTACTCTGAAAGGTCTCCCTGAATATAAAACCCTCACACCACCATGGGGCTGGTTTTCACTCAGAGGCCAGGGCGCCCCTGAAGCCCTGGGGGCGCCTCCCCAGGATGGAGGGGCCTCGGGTGGTCCCTGAGGCACTGGCGTTTACCCTGAAGGGCGGGTTAAGAGTTGGCTAGAGAGAGTGTGCTGCAGAATATTCTAGTCAGGGGACCCAGGGAGGGCAAACTGCAGACAGGAAAAATTAACCTCTTCCCTGGGGAGCTGGCTCCCTCCCTCGGCTGGCAGCCGTGGTGTCCTGCGGGACCCCGCACAGAGCAGGCGCACAGCGGGTCAAAGAGAGCTGGTGGGTGACAACTCTGCTTCTCACGAGCAGTGGGGCTTGTGCAAAGTATCTGAGCGCTGGAGCCTGTTTCTTCCTGCAGTCCACGGAACTCACACTTGCTTCTTAGGGTTGAGGCAAAGAATAAAGGGGACAGAAGGCACACAGTGATTAAAGAAGCCTCCAGACTTAAGAGACACCCCAATAAAGGGAAGCTGCTCGTACTTATGTCCTTTGCCGAGCTCCCCACTGCATGGTTAGTGGTGTAGAACCTGCACAATAAAAGAAAGGGAAACTTGCTGTCCTTCCTTTTTTTTCTATAGATCAGGTCCAGCAAAGATGGTCTGAAACTCCAGCCGCATTTACTAAGTGAGGCCGTCAAAGGTTGGGACTCAGAATTTCCAGTCTACATAACAGCAACAGCCCAGATGTTTGGCAGTGAGTGGCGGAATTCCACAAGCAGGCTCCGGGCGGTGCCTGGGTGCGGCCAGGGAGCCCCAGGAAGGACCCAGAGCCAGGCGGAACCCAGAGGGGAAGGGGTGGGGCCAGGGGCGGCGCTGGGTGGGGCCTGGGGCCCCCGCTTTTGCCACCACACCCAACACCCAACCCCAAGGACCTGGCCTGCTCGTGTGGGAGCCAGTCCTGTGGAATCTCAGAGTAGAGGGAAGGCTGACCGGTAGATCTTCATCTCCCCGGGGAAAGGCGATCGGGAGGAGAACAAGATGGCCTGGTGGAAAGCCTGGGTAAGTGGGGAGCAAGCAGCGGCAGAGGGTAGGGTTCCTGCAGGGTGTTGGTGGAGAGAGGTCTTGCTCAATCAACAGTCATGCTGTTGGCCGGCCAAGCACCAGGCTGCCCACTGAGGAGGCAAGAGAGAAGAAACCGCCCCAGCCCTAGAGACGCTCACGGCTAGGACAGACAGATAAAGGAACCTTTTTTTTTCTTTTTAAGATTTTTTTATTTATTCATTTGAGAGAAAGAGAGACAGAGAGAGCACAAGCAGGGGGAGGGGCAGAGGGAGAGGGAGAAGCAGACTCCCCTGCTGTGCAGGGAGCCCGACATGGGGCTCCATCCCAGGACCTGGAGATCATGACCTGAGCCAAACACAGACACTTAACCATCTGAGCCACCCAGGCACCCCCAGATAAAGGAACCTTGAAATGCACTGAGGGAAGCTGAGGGGCTAGGGGAGCCCAGAGGAAGAGCCACTGCAGGGAGGCGTTAGGCTGCTAGAAGCTAGAGGGTATCACGTTTGAGCGAGGTGTGCATGTGTGTGGTATGTGTGCACATGCGTGTGTTTGACGAGAATCAGGCAGATGATTCCTTGCAGAGGGAACAGTATGTGCAAAGGCCCAGAAGGGTGGGAAGCTTGGCTTCGGAGAGTAGTTCCTCATGGCTTTAGGGCCATGGGTGGAAGGGCAGAGGAATGGGGGGAGATAGACCTAGAGAAGCAGGCAGGGCAGGTCCTAAAAAGCCTCGCATGGCAGGCTAAGGGGCTTGGGTTTTACTTCAAGAGCAATGGGGAGCCATTGAAGGTCTTTGAGCTGGTGAGTAACATGATCAAATCGGCTGATGTTGGAGGCTTCATCAATGCCCACACCTTAGGGCATGGGAGGGCAGGCAGTCCTCCAGCAATCCATGGTGTTTATTTGTCAAGACTGAGGAGAGAGGGCAAGAGGACCTGGCCTACAGGGGCCTCAAGCGTCTGAAATCTATGCTTTATAGAGTGATGGAGGACTGAGATGGGGAAGACAGCACAGCCTGTCCCCCAGTCTCCCACCTCCCCGCTGAATGAACAGATTCTTGGGAGTGTTTCATCTGGGTTTGAGTCGGAGGCCATCTTGTGCTAAGGAGGCACAAGGAGGCTCAGCAGATGCCCAAGGTTGCCACACTAGCAAGTGGTAGGGTCTGGGTTAGAATCTGAGCAGCCCAATTCCAGAGCCCGAACTGTGGGCCACAGCCCACGGGAGAGCAGGCTTGGGGCAGTAAGATCACAGGCAGGGCCCGCCTGTGACTGGCTCAGGACCAGATGTCCTGTGGGCCCCCAGTTGGACCAGGACCAGGACTGGTGGTGGGGGGGTGGGGAGGGGTGGTGCGAGGGTGTGAAAGATCAACTAGAGGGGCCCCGTCTGCGCCTCTCTTACAGAAACGAAGTTCTGTCTCCCGGGTTCCCCAGGGCAGCCTCGTGACGGGGGAAGGCAAAGGTGTGGTCTCCCCAGAACAGAGCTCTTACCGACAGAGTCACAGGCAAGACTGAGTCACCTTCTCAGTGCAAATGTTCCTGTCTGGACAAGCCCACTCCGGGCACGGGGCCTGGGCAGATTCTCTAACAGCGGGGCCTTTCAGATAGGAAGATCTGGAGCCCTACCCCTCCCTGCTGATATTCAGGGGTCTGATTCCAGATAATTGTACTTTTTATCCCCTAAAACCATGGAGTGGGAAGAGAGGCTGAGGCTCCTCAGCGCCTCAAAATCACAACCCCTCAGGGAGCGGGTTGACAACCATTCCCCCCGGAGCCGACCCCGGACCTGCTGAACGGGCTGCTCCTAGTGACTCAGTCCTGTGGTCTGGCCGGTCCCTGCTGCACAGCGCCTCGTGGCGGCTTGGGGGGCAGTGAGAGAGCCCCTCGCGGGTGGTCCCCAGAGCTCGCACTGCCGGACCACCTGCTTTCCTGTGGGCAAGGCTTCCTTCAGTGCAGAGTTCCAGGAAAGTTCACTGTCCCGAAAAGGTTGAGTCATCAATAGAGTAGGGGGAAGTAGAGAGAGCTCAGCTTCTGAGTCAGGCTGTGGGTCAAGAGCTAGCGCCCCCCCCTTACTAGCCATGTCACCTTGACAAGCCCTCTGAGCCCAGCTCCCTTGCCTGTAAAATGAGGCATTCATGGTTTGGAGAAGTCAAGGAGTGTGAGCATTACACTTCTGGCCCCTGAAGCCTCTAACACAGAGGCCTGGCACAAAGGAGCTACTCAAATGGCCAAGGGTAGTAAGAGCAGCTCAGACTCCCCAAACAAGGGACACTGTGTATGCGTGCACGCAACTGGGCCACCTCTGGGAGCACACAGGCTCTTCTGGAGGGAATTTGCACAAAGAATTATTTCTAACACTTCTTGCTGAGAAACAAGGTGCTAAAAAATGAAATAAGAAAATTTCGTTTGAAATTCCAAGCAAAGGAAATAGAAAAACTTTTCACCTCTTACTCAAAAGCAATATCCCTATCTATAGATAGCCCCACAGATGGTAATCGGCCATGTATTTTCAGGATCTAATCGGGGCTTGCAGGATGCGTGGATGGATGGATAGATAGATATAGTGATTAAATGGATGGATGGAAGGGTAGTTAGATGGATGTATGGATGGATAGAAGGAGGGACATGGTGATAAAATGAATGAATAAATGGATGGATAGATGGAAGAGTGGATGTGGCCATTGAGTGTCTGGGTGGAGAATGGATGAATAGATGAGTGAATGAGTGGGTTGGTGGGTAGGTAGGTGGGAAAGCAGATGAGCGGATTAGGGCAGATAGAAGAAGTAGGTGAATAGGTGCATGGGACACCAAACACGATAGGACTAAACTCCTTTCCATTGAGGAATCTCTGAGTCTTCTTCAAATTCAATGCCTATCTTCAATCTCCCTCCACTGCTCTACTATCCCTCTCCCAAAAACACATACTTAAGAAAGATCATCTGTTTTCATCTGAGAAATTCTACAAGGCACAAGTCTGAAGAGCCCTCAGACAAACCCTGGATTAGAGAGACTTAGCTCAGGTCAAGGGCCCAAGTATTTTGGTTATCGTGTTTATTCCACAATTTTCAGAGCATCATGCAGTTCTTCCTAAACCTAACCTTCTGTCCTCCATGAGCCTGTGGACTTGCAAAGGCCCTAGGCTATCAGGATGCTCAGCCGGGTGCCCTGGCTCTCTACCTTCTTGTGACTTCTCGGAAAGAAGGCAGCTTGAGCTCAAACCATGCCTCTCTTCCCAACCTTGTCTGCACACTCTCAAAGCAGCACACTCAGCTCCATGAAGCCTGTCCTTACTCGCTCGTTGTCCTTGTGCTTTGGGGGTAGGTGGTCCTTCCCCACTGACGGCACTTCCTGTCGATGGTGTTGGAGGGAGCTCGGGGGTGGGGGTGGGCAGGGCCTGCTGCTTGCCCTCAGATGACACTAGCTGGGAGAGGCTTGGCCTGATCCAGAGCCCACACCCCAGGGCGGGGGCAGGGGCAGGAGAGGTTTTGTGGCTTCTGTGGTTCTGGCTGGTGCCAGCCTATGAATCAAAGAGCCATTCTGTGGAGGTGACATAGCAGTCCCACAGAGCCCAGAGGGGAACCAGCAACCCCTCACAGCCAGGCCGGGCAGGCTATGGTCTCTCAGGGTGCCCTCACTTCATGGTAGCTTCCCTACACAGCTGACTGCTCTGAATGGCTAGCCTGAGTCACAGACCCCCCAGGAGATTTGGTGCAGCCTGCCAAACCCCAAGAAAGCTACCTCCTATAGGACATACTGCCCTTCATGTTCCTTTGTACCCCCGTACACACACCCTGCGGTGCCCCCACCCCTCCTCCTCCTAAGCTCCCGTTACTCCAGGTAAACCTCCCCCCAGCCTCGGAAGTCTCAACACAAAAGATCCAAGAACAGGTCTGGCAAGAAGGCTGAGGCAGGGAAAACTGCAGGCCCCTTCTGAGGACAGCCAGGTGGCCGGGAGAGCAGAGCCATGCTCATTATTGTGCCTTGTCACCCCAATAAAACCACTGCAGGTCTTCTCTCGGGCCAGCTCCCCCTCCTAGGACTTCCTCCCGGTTCTTCCCTCCTCCTGACGCCAAAGGCTGGGTGGTGGCTCTGAAAGTGGCCACAGTGTCAGCCACTTTCCAGAGTCGGCAAACCCCAACTCCACAGGACTGGCACTGGTGCTGAAGGCTGAGATTCCTCTCCCAGGATGGCCCTGGCCGCTCACCAGCTTGGCCCTGCCTCACCCTCCTCAGGAGGCACCTCCTTCCTCCTTGAGGGCCGAGCTGACAGGACAGGCCTCCCCTTAGCCGAGGCAGCTGATGGGCACATGGGGCCTCCACCCCCACCCCCCAGGCTTCCACAGCCCGGATGTGAGAGAGCCATATGGCAACTTGGTGCCAAGTGGACCAAGGTGCCCCTTCCTCAACACATATCTGCTGGTAACTGTCACATCCAGAAGCTGCAGACCCCCTCAGGCCTCGCTTCATCCAAGGTGGACGGTCAGGGAGAGCCATGCCAAGCAGGGGCAGGAGGGACACGAGCCTCAGCCGCCGGCCTGCAGGGGCTGAGCTGGTGCTCACTCTGCAGGACAGGCCGCACGATGGGCTGGTGATCTGGTCTGCCCCCTGAGCCCCCACCCCCAGCATTCCCACTTTGAACAAGCCTGCGTTCTTTTGCAGATAGAACAGGAGGGGGTTACGGTGAAGGGCAGCCCCCACTTTAATCCGGACCCCGACGCAGAGACCCTCTACAAAGCCATGAAGGGGATCGGTAAGTGGATGTCTGCAGACCTTCCCCCGGAGCACTGGGCCTCTCTGGGGTCTGTCTGCTCTGCTCAAGACCGCGAGCCTCACAGCTCTGGAGGGGGGCAGCCAGGGGACACCATGCTCCCGAGACGGACTCCCAGCCCACGCGGGAGCCCCCACCCCAGTACTGGTCTACACCTCCCCCCTGACGGCTGGAGAAGAGGGAGGGCGGCTGTGCCTCCCTGAGTCATAGGGGTGAGAAGGGGACGCCATCAGCTGTGCGTGCCCGTGCACCCTTACGTAGGCAACTTTACCCCACTTGTCCGAGCTTTCGTACTCACAGAATGGCCTCGGGAACTCTGGACCTGTGTGTCACTGTGAATTCTGGATGGGATGAGTTTGGGAGTTCTGCGGGGCTGAACTGGGCTTCCCGGCTCTGCTTGGGCTGGGCACAGGCAGCCTCCTTCCGGTCTCCAGGAGGCACATTCCTGAAGCCAGCCAGGGCTTGCCATCCTTTCTAGATGAACCTTGGCAGCATGGTCATGACCTCTACTTCCTGTGAGATCGCTGCTGTTACCTCCACTTCCCACAGGAGAGAGCAGATGCTCTGGGCAATGAGGCTGCTGGGCCAGGACTCAGATCCAGTTTTCTGGGCCCTCGGTCCTGACTTGCCCCCACTGCCACCAGCACGAGAGAGGACCAAAGGCCCCGGGGGATGTCCGGAGCAGATCAGATGATCAGAGGGTCCTCAGATTCTACCATTCTGAGACTGGCCTTGGGCAGCACCTCACTGCTTGGCCACCAAGCAGCTGCCCTCCCTCCTCCTCAGCCCCCTTAGGGGACAGTGGGAGTGCTCACACTGTGCACCCCTGTAGGGACCAACGAGCAGGCCATCATCGATGTGCTCACGAAGAGAAGCAACGCCCAGCGGCAGCAAATCGCCAAGTCCTTCAAGGCGCAATTTGGCAAGGTAAAAGGGGGACAGGAGGCTTTCCTTGGGGGGCTAGGGGCACTGCTGCGGCCAGAGACAGCCCGGGAGGCAGCTTTGTTCTGGACAAGGCCCTTGTCTAGAGGCCAGCTTCTAAAAGCGTGGGGCATATAGGGCATACTGATAATAAAAATATTCTTAATTGTTTATCTGAAGTTAAAATTTCTCAAGCCATCCTGTGTTTTATCTGGTTACGTTACTTAGGGCTCCCCACAGCCCTGGCTTGAAGGCAGGCCTTCTGCGGTCCACTCCACCTCTCCGCCCCCCCGTCTCTCTCACCAAGCTCCTTTACCTTGGCTCCATGGCCCCATCCTCGAGCTGCATCCCTGCCTCTGCGCTTTGCTCACCCTGTTCCCAGAGCCTGGGATGCTCTTTTCTCCCACGGGCAGAGGTGCCAGCCAGGCTCTGTTCCATCCTGTGGCGTGGAACGCTCTCTTCACAGCAGAGCTTCTGTGTCTGGGCCTCCTCCCTCTGCCTCAAGGGAGTTCCAGGGGCATGGAGCACACACGCTGGACCCTTTTCTCTCTTCCCTCCCTCCACCACCCCAGGATAGAGCCAGGCATTGGGGGTACAACCTAAACACGGGAACAAAGGCACACATAGCCGTGGCTGCCAGAAGCCTCTGTCACCGCGTGTCCTTAGTTTGGAGATTTAACGCAGGAGGGTCAATGAGGAAGCCCGAACATTCCAGGGGGCGCCAATGTGCGCTTTTCTTTTCTTTTTTCTTTTCTTTTCTTTTCTTTTTTTTTTTTTTT
>NW_022589732.1:25189034-25197633 GCF_004348235.1 Phoca vitulina | reverse complement strand
TTTTTTTTTTTTTTTATTTCTTTCTCTTAATCTTCACACCTGTGCATTATTCTTTACATTCAGCATTAGGGGAAATTGATGTTCTAAGAGTAAGCTCTAAGAGTAAGTGCCCAAGATCCCAGAGCCTGTAAGCAACAAGGTTGGGATTTAAATCCAGGTCTGACAAGGCCCTTGGTCCTTTGCTGTGCTGTGCAGATCAGCAGGGTGTGGCCTTGTGGCTTCTTGTGGAGACCAGGGCCCTTAGAAGGAGGCACGCATGAGATAGATTCCTTAATTCATTCCTGCATTTATTGAGTGCCCACGGGCTATGACAGGATTTGATGGTGAGCAACGACAAACATGTATTCCGGGCTTATACTGTGCCCAGCACCGCCGTGAGAGTGGAGTCGAGCCACACACATCTCTGCACCAGTCCCCTAAGAAATGGTATAACGCAGGAGTATCGCTGTCTCCATTTCATAGGTAAGGGTAATGATGCTCAGAGAGGCTACGTTGCTGGCCCGAGAAACCCCAGCACCAGCTCATGGTAGAGCCCACAGGAGTCCCGCCGGAGCCTCCAGGACCGGTTGCCGCCTAGCTGCCTGCACTCAGGGGAACACAACGTCCAGATCATTGCCTTTCCTTCTTCTTGCATTAGGATCTCACCGAGACCTTGCAGTCGGAGCTGAGTGGCAAGTTCGAGAGGCTCATCATGGCCCTCATGTACCCACCATATAAATATGAAGCCAAGGAGCTGCACGATGCCATGAAGGTAACTAAGCAGGTGCGGTAGGGGAGGATTGGGTGGGGTCACTGCTGGGGATGCCTTCCTCAAGAGAGCCTGGCACTGGGACCTCTGAGCTCCCCTTGAGCCACCCTCTGGAAGGCCCAGCCCGGGGACCCTGCAGCGTGCTGACCAGGCGGGCCGCCTTCAGCCCTCATTCGGCCACGAGGAAGCCAGAATCAGCACTTCTCAGGACAGCACCAGACCAGGTGTGCAGGAACGACAGAACGACATCTGCAGTCTCTGTCCAGTCCCTCGGATCTCCTATGACCCCCACCGCTTCTTGAGCACTCGCAGAGAATGAGGAGGGAGTCAGGGTCCAGCAACTCTAATTATCTCCATTGAAAGGACACTCACTGGGTGTGCATGCCCGGCATTTCCCATCTGTTCCCTCTAATCCACCTTTGGGGTGGGCTGGCCCCAAGGACTGACGAGGGCCCCTAGGCTCAGCAAGGTGGAGTGACGTGCTGGAGACCACCCAGCACAGAGAGCAGAGTTGAGACCGAACTCTGCCATGGCCTCACCTGCGCACAGGATCAGTCCCTGGAGACAAACACGGGCGATTTCCCCCAGTAACACCCCCCAGCAGAGGCCCCCATCGGAGGGGGGAGGGTACTGACCGGGTCTTCCAGAGGCTCTTCCTCTTGCCTCTTGACAGAAGAGCCCAGGCAGAGCTCTCCAGCAGACAGAGGTTTTTGTCTATAGGGCTTGGGGACCGAAGAGGGTGTCATCATTGAAATCCTGGCTTCTCGGACCAAGATCCAGCTGCAGGAGATAATGAAGGCATACGAGGAGGGTAAGGGGGGCGCAGGGCCTAGACATAAAGGCTCACTTGGGAATGGCCACGAGCTTTGGCAGACTGGTATGGGATGAGGGACAAGCAGTGCACTGGGCCTCACTAAAAAAGACCCTTTCTGGGCCTTTCTACATATGGGTGCTGAGCACCTACTGTGTGCCCAGTCCTGTGGCCTGATGGTCTCTAAGCTCCCTGAAGCCTACGGGCTCCTGGGGAAAGCGACATGTATCCTTAAACTCTCTGCCCCTCGAGGGCCTGGCAGCACTGTGGGTCCCAGGCTGTGTCAGTACTGGATGGGTCTGGCTCCTTCCTGGCCAGGCACACACTGACCCTGGGGACCGTGCAGGGCCCTGTTGCAGTGGGGCTGTGGACCACAGGCCAGCTATCATGGAGCCTACGGGATGCAAGGCAAGCAGAGGCCAGCCTGGCCACCATGTGGTCTGCCTGGCAGACAATCTGCCTGAAGGTTCTGGCTTTGCCAAACCACAGATGAAGCAGAGCTCGGTAGGCAGCCCCCGGCGGGGCTCTCTGGCCTGACCTATCCCTGCACTTGGAGCCAGGTTGGCAGTCTGTGTTGCTTCCTCATTCTGAATGACCGCCAGGTGGTGGGGCCTCTGCCATTCAGACACCTGGGCAGTGCGCCCACTCCACTGACGAGTCCTTACCAGACGCCTTTAACTGGGAGCAGTGTGGGAAACAGGGCTGGAGGAGGAAAGTGGATCTGTGCCTCATGGGCCTGTTTCCCCTGCAGACTATGGGTCCAGCCTGGAAGAAGACATCCAAGCAGACACCAGCGGCTATCTGGAGAGGATCCTGGTGTGCCTCCTGCAGGTAGCAGAGCCCAGGCTCCTGGGAGCCCCTTGCCTGAGGGACCCGAACAGCTGGGCTCCAGGGAGCAGTTCTTGGGGAGGGCTGCTGGGGTGGAGAAGGGTCAGGGCCTGGGTAGAGCCCCAGTGGCCTGGACTTCTTGGATACCTCTCAGCGTGGCTGGAGGATTCTCACACCCGCGCGTCCCTGACATGGCCACATGGGGGCACCCCAGAATCGGGAGGAGAGTGCCCTGTCACTTAGCAGGTCCTACACACCACACCGCATGCCTGGCACTCTGCTTACCTTAGCTCACTGAATCCCCCAGCTCCCTACGAGGCCGCCCTTACTACTCTCATTTGATAGATGACAGAATCGGGCCCTGGAGAGGGTAATTAGCCTGCTAACGTCCCCATGGCCAAAAAGCCGTCCAGCCCTGCCTGCCCTCCTGCCCGGCTCTCCCTGCTGCCCCAGATGTTCTGCTGGGACAGCCTGTCTCACACAGCCACCCCTTCTGCTCCTAGGGCAGCAGGGATGATGTGAGTGGCTTTGTGGACCCAGGACAGGCCGTCCAAGATGCACAGGTGAGGCTACGTACATACACCCTTGGCAGCTTCCGCCCTGTGGGCCACCTGCCCCATCCTCTGGGGGCTAATGCCTGGAAGCCTCACCCAGCCCCTCTGTCCATGCGGGTTTTCTTTGACACTAGGCTTGGCTGAGACCCAGATCAGCTCTCTGCAGACCTTTCCCCTCTGGTGTTCCAGAAGGAAAGTGAAAGTGTTGGGGAGACTCAGGAACAGGAAGGGGAGTGACTTAGGAGGGGTCCACTGAAGCTCTGTCCTAGCAGGAACAGCCCACGAGCCTGGGGACCAGATGGGACTCTTCAGATCACTATAGTTCGGTCTGCTGGCAGAGTCCTTGGAGATGTCCAAAGGCAGAGCAAAATCCCAGGGGAGGCAGGGGAGTTCCCAGAGCAGCACCTGGCCCAGTATCCAGAAGGGATTTAACCTCTCAGGGATAGCAAGAGAGGAGAATGCTGACCTGGTGGGTGGAAGGGGGCTGACCCTCACCTCCTTGCTCTCCTTCACTGGCTTCCTGCGGCTGCCCCAATGCTAGGATCTGTACGCAGCAGGCGAGAAGATTCACGGGACCGACGAGATGAAATTCATCACCATCCTGTGCACACGCAGTGCCACGCACCTGATGAGAGGTACCGGGGAGGGAGGAGGCACTGTCCTTCACACGGGCCATCCAGTGTGCATCCTTGCCTGGTCATGATGCTGGGAAGAGAGCCAGGGAGACTTGGACCTTTTCCCTGGCAACCAAGTGGAGGTCAGGGGGGACACATTGATGTGCAGTCTCAGATCTGGGACACTGGGGGCATCACACTGAGATCTACATATCCCTTAAGAGAAGACGTCTCTCTACAGTGTTTGAGGAATATGAGAAAATCGCCAGCAAGAGCATTGAGGAGAGCATCAAGAGTGAGACCCACGGCTCCCTGGAGGAGGCCATGCTCACAGTGGGTAAGAGATGGGGGCTTGGTGCTCAGACGCACAGGTGTCCGCAGCCACGGGGCCCAACAAGGGGGCAGGTCCCTAGGGTGGCAATAGCAAGCGACAAGGTCCCTACGTCCGCCTTCAAGGGACCCCTCCCCCTCCAGGCCACACACACACGTACCCTTCAGCCCAAGACACCGGGACTATCCTACCCTCGTGTCTTCAGTATGCCGTGCCCTGCCCCCCATAATCCCTGTGCTGTGTGAGTGTGCGAGCATGAGTGTGAGCATGGCGCATGTGAGAATATGTGAGTAGGTGAGTGTGTGTGCACATTTGCAGGATTATGCCTGACCCAGGGCCTGTGCTCATCCATAGCAGCCACACAAGGAACATTCTGGTTCTGATTATAAAGCCCTAAAGAAAGTCTCCTGTCTTGACCTTAGCCAGGGGCCTGGTCTCTGCCTCAGTTGCTCATTGAAGAAATGATGTATAGTTGGAATCCAAACTCAGTGATTGATGGTCTGACGCTGGGGAGCACTGAGAACCTTCCCTCAAGCACGATGTCAGGTCGACCTAGGAGGACCTGTTCCAGACCACATCTTGGGGTGCAGAACTGAGGTCACAGTGAGGAGAGTCATTGTGCAGTGAGGAGCTGAGGCCCAGGGGCAGAGGGACTTTTCCTCTCCTCCTTCCCATGATGGAGCCAAGGTCAGGGCCCTAGGGCTAGGGCACTCACCTCCACACCAGGCTGTCCCCATTCTGTGCTGGGCAGCCAGGGGAGCTCCACAACGTGTCCAGGGCTTTCGGAGTGGACTGGGACATCTGACCATCCCCAGCAGGCTGTGACTGCTGTGATAAAGACCAGTCTATGTTGGAGCAGCTCAGCATACCGCCTGCTCCAATCTCAGCAAATCAGCCCCTGCATTGAGTTTGAACAACCTCCTGAATAAATCTTCAGGCAGGGAAGAGCAAAGGTGCACAGTGCCTCCTGTCCCAGGCACTTCCTATTCACTTCTCCTTGAAGACTCCCACCATTCACCCCGTAGACAAGGACAGTGCAAAGCAGGAAGGTCAAAGATTGAAGTCACACCATGCTATCAGGGGAGAGTCGAATACCTGCCTCCTTCACGCAAAGCCCACGCTCTTTCTGCTGCCCTGAGCTAAAGTGCCAAGCTCCCCGACCCAGATGCAAAATCTCTGAAGCAGCATCCATGAAAGCAAACAGGGGCCCACCCTCTGGGCCAGATGTCCCTGGGTGCCCTAGTGCTCCAGGGCTGGACCCCATTGTCACGTGGAAATTCAAATGCAGGGACCTTCCTGATAAGTGAGGAGTAAAGTGGACACCCCGAGGCCAGTGGTCACCATGACTATGGCTCCTCTGTGGAGCTGAGTGGCTGGATTCCTGGCAAGGCTGGCTCTGGGGTGTAAGAGCCCAGGGGCTGCGCTAGACGGAGCCACGCTCAGAGGGGCCAGCCTCGCATTTACTCCTCACCCTCTGCCTGCACGCTCTGTGCCTTTGGACCTGTGCCCAGTGCCCCCGGCTTCCTTCCCTGTCCCACCCCACCCAACGCCAAGCCTCTCGTTTTGGAACTAGGCAACACATAAATAAATAGGCCAAGAACTGCATAATGTTCATGCTTAAGATCCAAGGCAAGACATAAATAAATACACATGTACACAATGCCATCTACAACGTCTAGTATTAACAGAGCTTTCCTGTTGCTAGTGAAATGCACCCGGAACCTGCACAGCTACTTCGCAGAGCGACTTTACTACGCCTTGAAGGTAACTCTTCTGTGCGGTGCCCCCTGTTCTCCCCACTCCTCAGCACCAGCTGCCAAGCCCAGGCGCTCGGAGCCACCACTGCCTCTGACCCTCGTGTCTTCTCTAATTCCAGCCTCTTGTGAACAGAATCCTAGAGCTCCCCAGGGGTAAAATGAGTCTGGGGAAGGGAAGCCACAGCTCCTGGGGGCTGGATTGGAGCAGGTTTTTTCTCAGGTGTGCATCGCACCAACCTTTTACAACAATCCTGTGAGACCCGTGTCGTAACTCCCACCCTAGAGATGGTGAAGCAAAAGCTTGTGGTCAAGGTCACCCAGCTGATGACTGGCTGAGCCTCCATTTGAACCCAAGCCAGGCCAGCTGTCCTTTTGATCCCACCACATGACCTCCTTGAGAGAGCACAGGAAGTCAAGGTGCCCCTGGAATGGACGTTCAGATGGAGATGGCTACACGTGGCACTCAACTTCCGTGTGCCTGCCAGGGGTGCCAAGCTGGCTTTGTCTTTGTCCAAGAGGCTGCGCTGGGCATTCAAACAGACGTCCCAGCCATTTGTACTGGGTGGAGTTTCTGGCACCTGGAAGCCAGAAACTGGAAGAGAATCAGAGGGATTCCCTGAGCCTGAAGTCAGTGCCCACCTTCTGTGTGCCGACACCACTGGAGGTTAGAACCCCAAGTTCTCTGGCCAGGAAGTGAGAGAGGGCATGGGGTTCCCTTGGCCATTGGCGCCATCCGACAGGAGACTAGTCAAAGATGAAAGTAGGCAGAAGGTCCTGCTTGAGAATTGGCCAGGTAAGCTGAATTTCCTGACGTTGTTCCTCTAGGAAGAAGGCTTACTCCTAGAGCAGCGAGTGTTCTGTGTCTAGAATCTGATGTGGCAAACCAAACACACACGGCACTTTGGGGCATTTAGCTCCCAATAAAGACAGACATGTGGGCAATGAGGGAGAAGAGATGAAGGGAACGGAAACCCTGAGTCACTACAGCACCCCTCCCAGTGCTTCGCCCCCTGAAGCAGAGGCTCATTCCCGCATCTCCGGCCCCCTCTGAAAGCCCCCTGGCCCCAGAGCACAGATTTGTCCATCATCACAGAGGTGGGCAGTGACTGTTGATTGCTGTGTCTTGTCCAGGGAGCAGGGACATGCGATGGGACCCTGATAAGAAACATCGTTTCGAGGAGTGAGATTGACTTAAATCTTATCAAGTGTCAGTTCACAAAGATGTACGGCAAGACCCTCAGCAGCATGATTGTGGTAAGTCAGGGGTTCCCAAATCTACCCCCAGTTTGAAGCAGAGGCATTACTTGGAGACCTGGATGCTGGGACCAGAGTCCTACGTCACATGTGTCCATCCCTTCCCGGTGGGGGTCACACCCGTGCATTCGTGGCCATACAGTGTGTATAGAGATCAGCAAGGGGGTCAGTGTGGCTAGGGCCCAAAGGGGGCTTGGGCAGGCGCACAGAGACCACACCATGGAGGCCCTGGACTTGGCACCCAGAGTTGGCTTTGCATTTGAGTTATGGTTGCCCCTTTGGAAATGACACAACGAACTTTGCTGAGGAGACCATATCTGAATGTCAAGGACGGTAAATAGTTCAGTAGGAATCAGACAGCTGCCTTCAAAATCCAGACTGAAGTAGTCCTAGCAGCATGATTTTAAGGAGATAAATCAGATGGGCTCCAGTGGGTTACCTACCCAGATGCCAGTCAGTGAACATTCTGGAGCTGATAAAATGTACCATCACACCATCACACTGCCGTAATGGTGAGAGTAATAGCTCTTCTAGAAATTAATGCAAATGAGGCCTTGACCATTTCATCAAGAGAAGTCAAACCTCGAGAAGTATATCCCAAGTCTTCATTGGCTCTAGTTAAGTCAAGTCTCTAGTTACTCTACAGGTGTCTGTTGTCAGCCACACTTTCCAAGACACACATAGCTCACAATATGTTAAAAAGACATTTCTATTTTAAGATGTTTCAGAAAGGGGCAGTGGGTAGCTATTAGGCAGGTCCCGGTAGGTCTGGCTGGTCCGGGATCTACACACAGAGCCAGGGGAAACAGAGGAGGGCATATCACCCAACTCCTTTTTTATGTGCTGGGGGAGAATGGGAGCAAGAGGACACTGAGGGATGGTGGAATTATTCTTCGCTTTGTTTTTGGCTTTCCAGCCAGTCTTGTCACAAGACAGGAGGGCTACCCGCACACCAGCCCAGACTGTTGATGGCTTTGCCAACATCCAATCCCGGCTGAGTGTTAGGAATTTTTTCTCCCATCCATAGTTTCTGTGGCATCAGGGAGATTCCTCTACCTTCCCACCATCACGGTTAGATTGAGCCAGAGTCAGACTTGAGAGGAACAACCACACTGAGCAAAAAGGATCACTTTGACCCATCCAGGGTGTAGACTTCACGATGGAGAAAGGCTTAGCAGGTTAATTAGCACATGATCAATATAATCAATAATAGAGTCCCCTGTCTAGACATACAAGAAGCCAACCCTCTTTAGGTTTTGCCTACGATTTTTGTTTAAGAAAATTGAGTTGGAATTGTGACTCAGGTGGCCAAATATTTTTTTAGTATAGACCACTCTCTGTAGATGTCATCTACAGAGACTCTTAGATGTCTCTTAGATGTCATCAAAGCAAAAATGATTTCCAACAGTGATACCAGCATTAACACTCCTGCATAGAAATTAATAGGAAAATTTATAAAACCCCATGCATAACTTTAGACCCATGCATTTAAAAAGATAGACAAAATGAATACAGTTTTCTAAAAAACACAAAACAACACAAAAACAAAAATACCTTATTATAAACATTGTGTTGAAGAAAGAAAGAAGAAGAAAGAAAGAAGAAAGAAAGAAAGAAAAGAAAGAAAGAAAGAAAAAGAAAGAAAGAAAGAAAGAAAAGAAAGAAAGAAAGAAAGAAAGAAAGAAAGAAAGAAAGAAAGAAA